>NC_142517.1:161453750-161626666 GCF_057876585.1 Rhinolophus sinicus | reverse complement strand
TCAGAGAGCAGCCAAAGAATAAAGAACATTCCACCAGGTCCCTTATCTCAGTATGATGTCAAAAATGCAACCTATAAAGAGTCACATTTCAAATGTAGCATGTTCATAAATTTAAAAACATCAGAAAGACTGCAGAGACCATTAGCTTCTCTGGCTAAACCTGGAATAATGCATTAGCCATTTGATGGAGAATGTCTTATGTGAATAAAAATCTAACTCTTCCAGGATGAATAATAATTTAGATAGGATTATCAATGAGCACCACACATAAGACATTTTTAACGTCTGAAGAATACTATCTGAAACACATACTTTGATAATGTCTATGTTAAGAGTAGATTAGTAGAGAAAATAAAATATATAATAATTCAATGATTTTTTTTCAAATAATCAGGAAATACTTGCATTGAGTAAGGTCATGACTCCTGATATCATGACAGTTGAATTCAGTTAAGAAATAATATGGCTACTTGAATTCCTGGGGGAAAGGAGACACAGAAAGATAACATGGTTCTGGCATCTCATAAAGTGCTAGTTAAAAGTCTGTAAGAGATTCTAGAATTATTCACTGGATTGTTATTTTAAACAATTTTAAAAATGCCATAATAGTTGAAGTGGCCAAACTTATCAGTGACACACTGAGTTTATTTCAGATGATTCACAGAATCATAGAATCTGTGAATTGCAAAACCCCTTTGATTATAGCTCCTTCAACGCCACCATTTCAGAGGTAAGGAAACTGAGGTAGAACGAAGTGAAACAATATTCCCAAATCCATCAACGGAATTCTTGGGACTAGAACTCAGTTCTCTTATCTCCCTCCTCAGTACTCTGTTTACCTGTTTATGCCATTGTGTTTTGTCTGACATTAATATTCTTTTATGCTAACATATATTATACAGCAGAATTAGGTTGGATAACAGAGAAATCTGAAATGTAGAAATTGATCTCCTCAAATTCTCAAAGACCACAAAGCACATACAGGAAATCAATACTTAATTGTTGCAGCTTTGACAATCTGATGTGATGTGAGGGAGGCACAGACACTCGAATGTTTGAAACAGATCCTCTCTGCTATAGTTTCAACCTGTTTCTCTTGTCTAGTATCTGCTGATTTAGAAAGCAGCAGCTCACCACTACTAACCAAACATTCTTAAATTTACTGACCATTCAAATCCTAACTTGAGGTTTCTCTTGTTATGGTAATAAGATTTCTCACCATCTGGGAGAATTAAATCAGAATCCTTCACAGCAAGGATGATGTCTTAAACTCATTGTGAATCTCTACATTTTCTAGTTAAGGACTGGCCATATGGAAACATAAAAAGCTGCAAGTGTTTGTTGATTGACTGGTTACCTTAAACAATTCAATCACTTTGGTTGGAGTGCTACGTGTATAATGCAATTTTCTTAAAAAAAAAAAAAAAAGGTTTTACCTTAATTGCCACAGCTCGTTAAAACATGGGTCTAAATTATCTGAAATTCTGTCTTGTCGAGATGTGAAATACAGACTGTAGATACATTCTAAACAAGTTCATACTCAATGTACCCAGGTTGACTAAGTCTACACCAACACCAAAACGTCTGGTACATCTTTTAAATGGAATCATTTAGTTTTCGGGTATTGAATCTATAGGACCACAGACTTTCAGAGTGACTAAATCTTCATTGAATTGGACCAGCTCCTTGAGCATCATGTAGATGAATGTGGCTGAGGACAGATTGGATCTGTTTTCAGTAAGTTATTAGGGCTGAGAGTCAGAGGAGGTAAAGGCTACAGTGCAGGCTACGGCCTTTCTACCCCGCCAACAGCAAGCTTAATATTCCATCGAGTCATTTTCCTCACGCCGGCTCTGCCGTTCAAACACTGTAATTATTTCATATATTTTTACCTAGCTATTATCTTACTCACCACAGGCACCTGTAATTTTTCTGTATTTTTTTTACTGCTCATTTACTTATTCTTAATTCAGCTAATAATGGTTCCACATATTAAAATTATCATGGGGAAAGTAAGTGAAAACCTCCTAGGTTGTAGAGGCAGCAGATTCATTACAGCCTACAACAGGGAATAAAATATTATGTATACTTTTTGCAGTAAGTACATGCTAATTATGCAGCTATTTATAAAACACTTATCAACATTCAAACTGATACTCTTCAATGTTGTTGTTTTTTAAAGCCCTGCTTTGCATACAAGATCTCTGCTTGCAGCTGAAAACAAACTTTGGGGGTCATCTGCCCTCTGACTAGACATAGCTTTTTGTATATATTTTACGTCACACCATATTCCTCTCATAATGGTATATTAATTTATATGAGGCAATATTTATATGGGGCTTTAAGGTTTATAATGTACTTTCACACACATAGCCTCATTTGATCTTCACAACAACTTGGTGGGGTGGTATAACTACCCCCGTTATATAGATGGGGTTCAGAGAGGTTAAAGATAATTGCCAAGTAATATGGCTTATGAGATGCAGGTCTTAACACAGGTCTTCTGACTTCAGAGCTCTTGCTTTTCCCACTATATTATGGGGCCTCCTCACTACCCTGCTTGCCTTGGTGGAGAGTCCCAACATCCTAAGCATGGAGTCTGTTTTTTGATGCAGCATGCCCTTGGGAAGGCAAGTTCTGGAATGAGATCACCTGGGTTCATACCTCAGCTTCCCCACTTATACACTGTGAGACCCTTGGTCAGTTACTTAACCATTTAGAGCCTCAGTCTCTTCGTCTGTAAACTGCATCGGACTGCGGTTAAGGATGGGATGAGACAATATTGGTAAGCCATGTGGAACAGTATCTGAGACATAGTAAGTGCTCAGTAATAGTTGGCTACCATCATTATTATAGATCCACCTCTGGGAATCATTTAAAACCTCTTAAATGATCGGTTTTGGAATTTTTCATAAGACCTGGCATTTCTGGGTTTAACGCTGTGATGCTATTCCGATTAACATAGTTGCTCCTGTGTTTGTGGGTTCCTATCAACTTTGAGCTCACAGAAGCACTTTCTGTGCTGTCAGTTTCATTAGATGCCTCCCATTTTCTTGCTCAGGATATTTTTTTCCCCCACTGGGTTCAAATCTTGTTCTAACACCTACCAGCTATGTAAGTTGGGGCAAATTACTTAGCTGCTCAGTCTCACTTCTTACCTAGTGTTGATATGAGGCTGAGAAAATGTACATAAAATACTTGTAGAATATCTGATAATATAGTCTTTTTTGTGTGTGTGTAAAGAGCACATCATGTTCATCTCATCATCAAACCAAGTCTTCCTTATTGGAAATGAACTCTCAAATTACATAGCTATAGAAGTAAATTGCTCTTATAGTTACATATGGATCAAACAATTTTCAGAACCAACTGGGGACTGCAATGGTAAAATTGGGCTTCAACAAAATTTAAGCTGACAATTTGCTTTAGAAATCTAAAGAATATTCCTAAAAATCTGGCTTCATCTAGAGAATAAGAACCTGCTGCTGTTTTGTAAATGTTTCATTAACAGGAAAAGCAAACTTTGAAAAATGTTCCTTTTAGAGAACCCAAGTCGACTTATAAAGGGAACATCCCCAAGTCAGGTCAATTTCACAGAGTAATAAACAATGGAGACCCTACCTTGTCAGTAAGGGATGTTGTTGTATTTTGTTTCCCTATAAAGGATACAATACATGTAAAGGAAATTTTGGTTAAAACTTAGTGGAAAAATCTATATTCTATTTCTTAATTCAAGAAACTAAACAAAATTTTTTTCCATGCCAAAACCACAGAGTTTGTATTGAATTTAGGATAGCAAGAGAAAATATTTGACCAAAATTATTGCTGTATTTACATTTTTATAAATTTAAATTTGAGCCATATATCACTGAATAGTCTTTCAGCTGCAGGAACAATCTGTCATAAACAACAGAGACCTGTGTTTGTTGACATACAGAGAATTTATTAGTAGGGTAAGCTTCAGGATTGGTTCAAGTGCTAACTATATCATCATAGACTCCATTTTTTCCTCACTCTCAACTTATTTCAGGTTTGTCATAGGACTCATTCCCCTAACAGTTGCAGAAGAGCTGTCACTGGCAATTGGATTATAGGCTTTCTACCCAGAAGCCCCGGGAAGCCTCTCTTTGAATTTCACTGTCCCAGTCTACCTTGGGCCTTGAGAACCAATCATGGTCAAGGGAAGCCAATTACTATAAGTAGCAAGACTGACCAACTGAAACCACATTGATGCTGGGGAATCAACGACATTGTCCACTGCAACTAGAGTCACATTAGTGCTATGCAGGAGTTTTTCAAGCATCTGGCAGTAAATGTGGAATCTTAGGTAGTTATTTGGATTCCATGTGCCTTAATTTCTCCTACATATAAAGGAAAATAAATATCATACCAGTCCTTTTTTAACCTCACCCGTAGGGGCTAGGTGTTGGAATGTTACAGCAAATGGTGTGAAAATGCTCTGAATCAAGGATGCAGTTATTAAAATTCAAAATAATGTGAACTTAGTTGTGGTCACTTACTGAATTGAAGGTCTGCCTGTATTTGTACACACAAAACATGGCAGATTTTAATAAATCATAAAATTAAGACAATAGGAGAGCAATTTGGTAATGAACACCAAAGGTATTAAAATATTACATATTCTTTGCTACTTTTAGACATTTAAAGTAAGGAAATTATCATCTAAATGGGCAAAGATTTAGCTGGAAGGATGTTGATTCATCCTATTGTGTTTGTTCTGGGGAAAAATGTGGATATAATCTAAATATCCAAAAGGAAGAGGCTAAGAAAATAAATTATGACATATCTGCCATGTAATATTCTGAGTCATTAACACCTGAAACTAAAGAAAAAAAAAAAAAAGCTAATACGCTTCCTAAAGCTAAAAAATAAAAAATAAAAATTATAATGTGTTTTTCCTCACACATCTTTGTCACCTTGTTACCTAGCGCCATATGACACATTGTAGATGTTCAATAAATGTTTGTGGGATTACATGAAAAAAAAAAAGATGTAGTTTTATTTATACATATTGGTTTGAAGAGATAGCCACAACATATTATTAAAAGAAATGAATGTATTATTTAAAAACCACATATAACACGATCACATTTAACATTTATATAAAATTTCTGGAAGGTTTTTCATAAAACAGTGGTGAAGTACCAGATACATTTTGCTCTTTTCTCTTTTTCTGTAAATTGAATTTCTTTTACAAGAAGAATGTTTTATTTTTAAGGATGACAAAGCTATCTACATTTAGAAAAATGGTGTGGAAAAGTATTTAATGGCAGAGGAAAATATTCATAAAATATTGTTTAGTGACAAAGGATATAACATTTTTTATACTATGATACCATTATTATATTTAACAGCATAAATCTATATGTATACAAAAAAGACTGGAAGGATACATACTAATGTGTTAACAACAGCACTGCCTGGTAGGGTTATAAGTGGTTTTAATTTTCTTTTTAAAGACTAATGGGAGATTGAACTGAATTTTAAGTTCAGATTTAAAAAAGACTAAAGAAACCAGAAGTGAAAAGCACAGAAATTGAACAAATATAATTTGAAAAACTTATTATAAAGCACTTGTGTTCATCAGGTCAAATCATGTCCCAAGCATATCTAATGAATAAAGAGTCTCTCTCATTAGCACATAAAAGGCCTGAAATATTAATGTTAAACAGAGTTCTACCACCTTGCAAAATTGGAGGAGACATACAGTGTGGATTAAGGACAGAAATAGGTGTCAGTGGCTCGGTGCTCAAATCTTTTCTGTACTAGTAATTATCTTTCTCTGAGCAAATCATAATTTTTCATTATCCTAGTTTATTGATTTGGAAAAAGAGCAGTGAAAATACTGACTTCTTCATATAGCTACAGTGAAAAGTCACATTTAAGTACTTTGAAAATGCTCAGCCAAAGCAACTCACTTCAATGGGGGTGCTTTAATGGAACGTGGCTAAGTATTTTAATATCTCTACATCCATGTTAAAAACATGGGGGTGAACCCGCTTATTCAGTTTTATATTATATCTCCCTGTTGCCTGTATATGTGGTGTTATGCAGTTTATGTGTATCTGTTGTTTCTACTTGCCCATCATCTATTTCTCCACTTTCTGTGCTTTTCCTTTGAGGAACTCTCTGTCCAATAAAGTACTTTGCCTTTCCTTGACCAAGATGCAGCAGCGACCCAGACTAAGCCAACTAGACCCTTCTTCCTGGGGATGTGGGAATGAGGTGAAGGCCCAGGACGGTTGGAGCAGATTTACCCCAATAGCAGAGTCTCCAGTCCCCCGCCCAAGTCCCCTTTCTAAGGCCTGGGCTCTTCAAGGATTCCTTCAATTCTCTGAGTTACCCTACATCCTTCTGATAAATTCCTTTATTCCTTAAGACAGTCACAGCTGCTTTATGTTACTTATGATCAAAACAACAGCTTATATAAGAAGCCAATATAACATCTCCCTGGAAGGAAAGGGCCTAATAATTGAGTCATTTTAATATAGAAGCACTTACACACATGTGACCTTCAGGAATAGAGCCCTTTCCGTTTGCTTGCTTTAACAGGATAAGCTCCCAGCCTCTCTGGCACACCCTCCCTAAGCATGACAGAACAATAATTCTTGTTTGAGGCTCTTATTCCCAGTACCTAAGAACCAGATTTATGCTGTCCAAGATGGTGGCCACTAGCCACATGTGGCTATTAAAGGTAATGAAAATGAAATAAAATGAAACATTCAGTTCCTCCGTCATAGTAGCCAACTTTAAGCCTAGTGGCTACTGGACTAGCACAGATACAGAATATTTCTATCATTGCTAAATGTGCCATTGGAGACTTCATTTATTTGGTTTCAACAAACTATGCCTACTTTGGTTTTAGCCACCTGAATCGTGCAATACATTGTCAAGAAATGTTCTTAAACTGTAATTAAAGGATAAGCTTTTAAAGAAATAAGTTGTAAAGAAGAAAACTGACACACTCCCACCTTGGAATCCTGAGAACTGGATGAGTCATGGCTCTGTCACTGGCTTTGGGCGTGTCAATCCATTTTTTTTGAACTTCAAAATTCTCAACAATGAAACAAAGCTAATACTAACCCAACAGACTCCTGTAAAGTAAGTGGTATAATAAAGGCCAATGCTCTTAGCATGGTGACTGAGGCATAGAGAATTGATTCCAAATAGAAAAGTGGAGAGAATCTAGGTTCCCACAGGGCCAGGAGTGAAGAAGGTGGTCTGAGGGCAGTGGGTGGTGTGGATGACACCTGGCCATCCTGGATTCCCTCCATCTCCTGAGAAAAGACTAAGACCTGACTTCTTCTCTACCAACGTCATTACTGCCACATGTCCTTTCCTGGGATGGCATGGACATCACTCTAGGAGCTTCTATTTTAAGAACAGAGGTCAGTGATACAGATGTTCTTAATCAACGCTGAAGGAGAACAAGCTAATAAATGAAGAAATCAGAATTTGCAAAAAAATAGAAGCTTAGTATTTGGGGTTTGAGTTGTAAAGATGATATGACTTGGTTCACCATACTCATTCTCCCTCTTCTTTTGGTTTTGTTTGCCTTAAGCTTATCTACGTGCTGTGGAAAAAAATAAGTCTTAAACTCAATGGTGTTTTTATTTTTCCTTCCAACAAATCTCAAACGTCTAGTAATGATTACCATAAATGGAGTTAAAAAAGGACACAGAGATCCTGAATGTGTTAATTTTACTTGACTGAATATGAGCCAGAAAGAATATATAATATATGTAAGTCTCATTAAGCTGTCTTTAGTTGGAAAGATATTTACCAGGCAAATAAACACCGAAATCTCACTCTTGCAGCTCCCTCTGAATAACACATTCAACTCAAATCTCCTATCCTCACAGTCTGTTGACTTCAAAGAGAATTATGGGTGAACAAAAAAAATGAGAGTAAGGTAGGGCAATTATAATTCTGAAAAGGGAAAACATGCCAACATTGATTGGATTGCTCAGAAAAAAGAAAGCTATTCTCCTTCAATATATTTAACTGCTCACAAAAGGCCAAAGTGTTTTGGGGTCTAAATTCTTGTTGCTTGAAAAATAAAGCAGAATGAGAAAATATACTTTTACATGCCCCTCAAATTTGAGGGTGTGACTCAATAATATTTACTTCTTTTATTCAACTTACATTTTCCAAATGTTCCTTCTGTGCCAGACACTGTATACCCATTGGTCAATTCAATAGAGTAATGAAAAGCTGCCCCAAACAAACTCAGCTTTCAAGCTACCTAGAAGAACTGCCATTTGAATTTTTAGTTTTGTATTTTTTATTTAAGTGAATGTGATGATAATAATAGTAGCAAAGGAATAAATTTTGGAATCTACGTAGGGGAGAGGATGGACTAGGACGAATGTAAAAGAAAAGCTACCTACAGTGATAACTTGTCTTTATGTCGCCAGGTTAGTGGTCTGATGAATACTACAGCTTGAAGGAAGAACTCAAGCAGACCACAACCCACCTGCCAGGTCCTGACAGAGGTACACAGCCTGCCTCCCAGGTTAGGGAACTATCCCTAATAATACTCCCAGATTCTTCTCCATAACTTTCTCTAGCCTACCTCCCACATATGTATATTCCTAACCGGTATCACCTTCCTGAGGTAACTTGGCTCACATTTCTCTACACAGGTAATGAGGAAGAAATCCTCAAATATGGCATGGCAAAACCATGCCAGGGAGAGCTGGAGTCAACGCTGGGGAAAACTGCTGACATTTAGAGTTAGACCAGGGTGGGACGCATAACTCAGCCTGGCGCGTGACTTACCTTCAGAGAATGGGATGAGGTAATGGCCTTGTACCTGTAGTGTGTCTTCAAGGGAATAGAGACTCTTCACAGGAAAAGGATATTGGGCGACCAGGGCTGGGCAAAGCTGGGTATTTGGCATAAAAACACAGTGCATCATAACAAAGTCATTTAAAACAGAATCTGGAAGGGGAAAAAATGCAAAGCAGAACAGGAAATTAGGTTCTTGTAGAAATATTTAGGAAAGTAAGAGTATCTATTTATTAGTTCTTAACCAAAGGTTTTCACACGTTGGCTTAGAGTATTGTAGTTTTACTGTACATAAAAGCACTGCATATAAAAATAATTTTATATATATATATATAAAAATACACACACACATATATACATATATACACACACACACACACACACACACACACACACACACACACACACATATACATACATACATACACACAGTGGCTGCCAAAAAAACGTACACACATTTTAAGAAAGGAAAAAAACTATTAAACATGTAACATTCAATATATACCGATAACAAAAGATGAATACAAGTCACGTTTGACTCCTGCAATTACAAGAGGTGCTCAAAGTGGTTACCATCAGCGTCCAGTCACTTCTGATTATGGTGAACTACTGCTTGAGCAACGCTGACCAAAGTGTCCACTTGTATACATTTTTTTGGCACCCCCAGTATATCTAGATAGATAGATAGATAGATAGATAGATAGATAGATAGATAGATAGATAGATAGATAGATAGATTTTTTTAAAGAGCCACCAATGGGTAGTACCATGTGTGCAGAATTAAAATGTGGTCATTTTTTGGTCAACTTTACACCATATCTTTTTTGTCAATATTGCTTTTTCTTTATCTCCTTTTCACCTCCTTTGTCCAGAGGGAGCAATGAAGGATGAGAGGATGATGGAATTATTCTTACCCTCAAAGGAGGTGATAAGAATAGAGAATTGGTGAGGGAAACAAAAGCAGGAAAAAAGAAAAGATAAAAGCTCTGAGCAGCAGCTGAAGCAAAACAAAGCTCTCCAGTAGATTAAAATGGTGAACGTCCTATATTTGAAGATATTTTTTAGGTAGGTAAGCAGGGAGATGGTAAGGGAAATAAGGCAAGTCCCAAAGATAAGCTTCATTTGCTTCATTTTGAATTCATGCTAGTTCTTCATTGCAAAGACACCGCTATCCAGTCAGCGTCGGTAGGAAATCACTGAAGACAAACCAGAAAGCCTTGGAGTGTGCAGGGTGAAACTTGGAATTCAAGATGCTATGGGGATTTTCAATTAAAAAGTGAACTACACTGGCTGAGATCTGTGAAATTCATGTAATGTTTCAAATAGAAAATGGTGAGAAATATGAAAAATTTAACTGTATAAATTAGATAAATATTAATGTCTGTTTTAAATTAACTTATGTTGGCAATATTGGAATCAGTGACTTTATAAAGGTTGAAAAATTATATTCATTTAAAAAAAACAGAGATACGAGTATAATTGACATATCATATTATGTAAGTTTAAGGTATACGATGTATTTATTGATTTAATACATTTATATATTACATGATTACCACTGTGGTATCATATCACTTAATACGATTATACTCATTTAAATATAAGGGATGAATATAATCTCAAACTGTCATCACTCAGTGTCCCCGGTCGTTTCAGTACCATTACACTGAACCTGAGAAAATGCAGAGAAGGTACCAGACAGAAGTTGTATGGAACTTTTTTTCTTAAGTACAAAAGGACTTTGGCTTGTCTGAGTTACTACCATCCAGGGTCACCTTTATATGTTTCAAGTAGTCTCTGAGGTGATGCTTGCTTCTAAGGCTCCCAGAAGGTCTGTGCTGTAGAACACTTTACATTTTGCTAAGCTGGAGATTTCAGGAGGGTACTTCCCTCTGGGGAGCTGGTCACTTAGCATGGTAACTACCCAGCACCCACATTTCACCATGGCTTTTTTGTTCTCTACTCATATGCAGTAACTCTTCCTAAATATTTGTGAGAACTGATTATTTTAAAAAATCACTTCCTGCTAGAAGATGGTTTCCCAAGTCCCTTGATTATTCATGCTGGTCACAGAAGTAAAACGTCCAGGAAATTAGACTAACTGATGTATACGCTAGTCCAGCAGACCCAGACTGCTTGATCTTCCTTACCCATTTCTAGGTCATTATTAATGTTGTACCTCAGAACGGGAGAGCTTTGTCCACAGTCGCTAGTTACTAGACACCAGCCTTCCTTCAGGGCCACTTCAAAGGCTATATTCTCCCTGAAACTTTGCCTAGTGCCCTCAGCCGGTGCTCCTAAATCATGTTCTTCCTTATGTTCCAGCTATTTGCAGATTCCTTTACATCCTCTAGTAGGTTATAAAATTCTGAGGCTAGGAGGGTGCTTTCTTGTTCACACGGCCTAGACTACAGCATCCAGCTTAGTGCTTGCCTGACGACATAAGTCTCAGCAAATATGGAACCAAAATGAATTGCCCTGGAGCCAGAGATCCTGGCTTTTATATCAACTACTCCCTAATTAATTTGCTACATAAAGAAATATCTCAGATGATCTATTTATAAAATGAGAAACTAGAATGAGGAGATGAAATAAGAAGTAAATCAGTGCTAAAATACTTTCAGGAGGTATATAAATAATAATAATAATAATAATAATAATAATAACTCTACCTTGAGTATATTGCAAAGATGATGGAAATGGACTTTGAACTATCACTAGGTTTTTTAGATAAATCTTTGAACTTCTCTTAGAAAAATCTTCTTCTGTGGAGCTCAGAGTACTTAAAATATTAACCCATTATTCTGAGACACAGGTCAGTAGTATAGGATTTTTTTCTTTTTTAAGCTGAATGTGAGCTGTTCCAAAGTCATGTACGAGATGGTTCCCCCAAAGGGGAGAACGGAATCATAACTTAGTTCACTGGCGAGATTCACCTCAAATATCTGTGTCTTACTTAATAAGACTGGTGCACTGTAAGGCAGTATTATAAGCTGGATTTTGTCACCTCCAAAAGAATGTTTAAGTCCTAACCCCCAGAACCTCAGAACGTGGCCTTATTTGGAAATAGGGTCTTTGCAGGTATTGTCAAGTTAAGGTCATGAATCCGATATGACTGGTGTCCTTAAAAAGGGGACATTTGGGCACGGAGACAGATCACAGAAGGAAGACTATGTGAAGAGACACAGAAAAAAACATGTGAGGGTGAAAGCAGAGATCAGGGTGATGCGTCTACAAGCCAAGGAACACCACAGATTACCAGCAAACCACCAGAGGTCAGGAGAGGCATGGAATATATTCTCCCTCACAGCCCTCAAAAGAAACTGACCCTGCCATCACCTTGACCTCAGCCTTCTAGCCTACAGAACTGTGAGACAATACATTTCCGTTGTTTAAGCAGCCTAGTTTGTGGTACTTTGTTACAGCAGCCCTAGGTAACTAATATGGTTGTGTTTAGTTACACTCTGGGACAGCCCAAGAATCTACAACTGTAGACAGAACCATTTCACTCCCAGTTGGAGCAAGGTTGTGCCTTTTGTGTAAGCAGCAGCAAATCCTTTACGGGAATAGGTAGAATTTAAATTATAACCTACTAGATGCTTATGGAAGGTGAATTTAAATGATAACTGAAGAGATGCCTATGGAAGGCAACCCTAATATGTATGAATGAGACTGAGCCATTCACAAAGAATCACCAGGATGGGAGCGGGCAGAAGATGGTCAGAGGACGGTCAGAGGATGGTCAGAAAGATTACTCCCCGCTTGGGCCACATAGGGACGCTCTTCTCAAGTTGTTACACATACTCCCCTTCTAAAACTGCTTCGGCTACACACACTGACAATAAATCCAGAATTTTGGTTTTACAATATTCTGCATTGAAATGGACACACAAAACTGTTCTAGGTATTTACCTGTTGCTTCATTTAAAGCTGGCTCAAGGCGTATTGTTTCTAGAAAATGCTCTAAAATTTTTTCAGGTGTTCCTGACATCACAGTATACCTGGATAAGAAACAAAACATTATTAACTTTTCAAAAGTGGTCAAACCATTAATAAATAACCTTTCATATATCTAAGATCTCTTTTTTTTTTTTTTTTTTTTTTTGAGATCCCAGGGAACCATATCGACTTATGGACCATATTCTCCTTATGGTAAGAGAGACCATGTACCTTGCCAAAGTCACACAGGAAGATAATGGGAAAACTGCAAACTGAAGTAATTACTAAAAATGTAACTCTTTTTTCCCTACATGGGACTAAAGTAAACTTCTTGGAGAGTGGCTCCAGCAGGCTGGGAACTGAGCAACTCCAGCCTTGTTCCGCGGGGAATGCAAAGGCACATGTGAATCCCAGGGCAGTTCAGGTCAGGCAAGGGGAGCTGGTTAGGGGATGAGGGGAAGTGACTGTAAACTAGATTATCCATATATGGGTTACTTGTAGCCTGATTTCAGTCCCTTACTGGATTTCCCTGCCTATTTCTGGAATGCTCTGTCTTTCCCAACTGTACACTGGTATGTGCTTTGGAAATATAGCTAAGAATAAAATAAAAGAAAACAAAACAAAACCCAAACACCAATGGGCAAACAAGCAAACCCCAGTAGCATCTGAATAGCAAATCAACCAGCAATAAAAAAAATTCACATAATTAATTTCAGTGTCAAATATCAAGTATTTGGCAGGAGGGGGGCTGTCTTTATTCCAGAAGCTCTGTCCATGGAGCTCTTCAATCAACACAGAAAGATTTATTTTTCAGATTGAATGTGGGTTATTTAAAAGTCATATTCAAGATGGCAAAAAGACAGTTTATTAAAAATATATGCAAAATACATTAAGATGATCTGGGGCTCCTATTCCAAAACTCAGACTTTACCTTTCTACTTGGCATCTCACATAAAGCCAAAGTGACAGGGAAGAAAACCAGCAATGAAAAGAAAATTCTCTTATGAGCAGAAAGCACTAGTAGAATTCAGCTCCAGGAGAATCCAGATTTCTCTGCTTCCTCACCAACATCCTTTCCTTGCCTGTTTCAGACCTTGGAGGAAGTGTGTGCAGGTCCCAAGAATGTCCCTAACACGTTAAATCCCCAGGTCTTAACCTTCTGCCTGAGGGAGTGAAGACGAGGCAATTCAACATGTGACCCTGTGCATGTGAAAATGGAGTAAGGAAGCAACCTCGGTGATGAACGAGGTAACAGATGCAGTTTACCTAGAAGGCACCATTAGCTAAAACCTCTCTCTCTCTCTCTCTCTCTCTCTCTCTCTCTCTCTCAATCTCTCTCTCTCTCTCTCTCTCTCTCTCTCTCTCTCTCTCTCTCTCTCTCTCCCTCTCTCTGTATGTGCACACACAAGACCAAAGGAAGCTGAAGAGTTAAATCTCTGAGGAAACCTGGCCTTAGAAACTAGAAAAGGAAAGGGAGAATAGAAAAAATACATACTTTAATCTCAAAAGCAGGACCCCTTTCTCAAAGTAAATAAGGTAGAAGACAATGATTTTTCCTTTTGTAGACGACAGCTATTTGAGGAAAGGAGAGGGCATATCTATAAATAACCTACGACACTTAAACGGAGAAAATTGCTGAGTTCATTCAGTAATTCCTGAAATATATGATTCTTTGATAGTGCTTAGATGAGCTGGAAGGGGAGCAGCCTTTGGCCACATAATAAGGAACTGGGGTTGGAAAGGGCACTTAGCATCTGCCAAATGTTTACTATGCCCCAGACAATGAGGTGGGCACTGAACACTGTCCTCATGTTTATTTCTGCTGGTTAAATATTATCTTTATTCTGCAGGTGGAGAAACTGCTCTGCAAGGGGAGGCTTCAGGCCCCCGGTCACACAGTTAGTAAATGTGAGCTCTCCGCTGCAAGCCCAGGTCTGGCTTCGGAGCCCAAGTGCATCTCATGGTGCTGCTCTGCCCGGCAAAAGGTTCTCTGGTGGACACCACATCTAGGTCCCCTGAGGTCATTCTGACAGGAAGTGTGCTGTGCAGTGAAAAACCCCTCTGAGTAGAACTTGTTTGCTCGTTACTGAAAACGAGTTTTAGCTAAATGAGAGTATAAATATATTACATAAAAAAGCAGTTCCTTGTTATTTACTGTGGCATTGGGCAACTGATACATCAGTTTGAAATTTGTTCTCTCGTCAAAAGTTTAATTCTGATAGAAGGTTGGCTTCACAGTCTGACGTTCTTTGTTGGGCCATCCTTTAGCTAGGTTATTATGTCTGGCCAAAAAGAATAAAGACCACAGTGGCAAGCCAGGTATCCTATCACAGCACTAGAGAGAGGTGGTCCCTCTAAACTCTGCCCATCTGGTCAATCGCAGACACCGGGGATCCTTCTTTCTCTACCAAAGGCTCCCTCTGCTGGTACAGCAGCTGTGGCTGCCTTACCCATTCTCTCCCGCTCGCTAAACTCCACAGAAGGCTGTTCAGGTGTTGACATTCTTTTACGGCAGGGAACTCTTTAAGAGGGAAGGCCAGGGAGCCTCTGGCCAGACATAGCCGTCTGTGATCTTGCAGCTCTGGGTCTGGCTGAAACATCACGTTATTGCTTTGTTTCAGGCTGGACACTGCCAGGCGCCTCCTGCTTGACCTCTGTTTAAATGAGGGACTTGAAGACCAGACAGCATGGCTCTTTTCAGTTTATTGCATGAAGGAGCTACTCTAGTCCAAGTTAAAGAGAACCCCAACTGGTTACATTAGCCAAGCTGTGAGATTATAAGCTTATGACAGAAAATCTCTTCCTGACACCAAGTCTGGAAATAAGGACAAAAAAAGAGGTGGTGGTGGAGAGGCCTGAAAAGAGATTATTTTTTTTGCAAACAGGATGGAGTTGAACAACAGGGTGGTTTGATAGTCCAAAGAAAAAGTAACACAGTAACGAAAACAGGAATAGTCATTTCAAATTCTGTCTTTCTTACTAAAACCACAAAACCACAGAGCAGAAGATAACCAACATGGTAAATTTTTGAGGGTTCCGTATAGTTTACACATCACGAGAAAGACTGCCCTGCTGTTGACATTTTAATATCACCCTCAGAGTTGAGTGGCTTGGGCAGAATCAGGCAATTTTGAAACTATTCTGGATTTCTCAGGGGAAAAATGAATTAGAAAAATAACATTATTATCAGCCAACAGCGACCCTCTTTGAGCTCAAAGAGGACAATTTCTGAGGAGACAGAGGCCCTAAAGGTTCCTAAATTTTAAGTCCATGCAGAGACATGACTGTTGCCATTTTATCGAAGTTATCCAGAATATCAGGCCAAAATTCACTTACATGGCCTCGCCTTTTCAACTCTGGTCTGGCTTGGGAAAACGCAACATGGAAAATACCCCTTGAGAGAGTGGGATTTTATTCTTCAGGAAATTGATTTTGCATATATTATTTTGTACTCAACAATACTTCTTAAATGGTGTGCTGTGAACACACACAAGTTTTTTAATTATATAAGAACTTTGGATTGGCTTACAAAGACACAAATAAGAAGATATAACAGAAATCAGATCCAGGCCTAAAAGAAGTTTAATACACATGGCCTCTCCTTTTCTGTTCCCTTTAGTATGATTTCATAAAAAAAAAAAAAAAAAAAAAAAAAAAATCTATATTTGGAAGGTGCTCTGAATGGAAGATGTTGTAACAAGCAAATGCTTTTGATCATTCTGACATGCTATGAAGAGCTGAAGGAAGGGGCCTCCAGGGGACCTTGGTCAAATGTTTCAAGGTGAAGGAGAATTTTCAAGGTTTCATTTTTCAGGAGGCCAATTTTTCCTGAGACATCTGAGGCATTATTAAAGAATGCAGATTACCACTATGAAATGGTCTACTTACATTTAAAAGCACTAAAGAAAAATCACTGGGGATAGTCCCAACCTTCAGATAAAAATGTTTTCATTCTTGTCCTCTGTAGGCTGGAAGGACTATTAAAAACATTTGAGCAAGAACATTTTCACAAATGGATAGGAGTGAAAAATAAGAAAATAATAAAGAATTCTAGGTGGTCATTTGGTCGGTTTGTAAATAAAAGGATAGTTTTTATATAGTCCATTTTATGCCGTTTCTTTTGAAATACATTGGTTTGAAATGCTTACTAGATAGTGTTGAGGTGACAGTATTTATCTAGCATATTTTGCTATTGTAATCTGCGAGGCTAAAGGAGAAAAGGCATTGAAGCTGGTCAAGCTGGACTTGAATCCCAGCTCTACCATTACATGCTTTGTAATCTTGGGCAAGTAACTTGCTTCTCTGAATCTAAATTTTTCTGTCTGTTAAAAGGGGTGTAATAAAGGAGTACATAAAATATGCAAAATCTACTATGGCCAGTCAATAATATCATATGTCTTCCCATCTTCTTTGTAAATATGTGGATTCATCCAGACGAAAATGTTTGAGCCTCAGGCTTTTAGCCTAAACAAGAAAAAATCATCAGTTACAGTGAGTGTTCTGATTAGAGGGAATACCCCATTTACGTGGAGAATAAACAAAAATGACTTGGGATGCATTCTTTTTCAACATGTTATTTGGTGACATTTCTTTAGCTACAGAATTGGTGTTTTTATTATTCTAAGATTGAAAAATTAACCTTTATTTTAAAAGCGAGATGCTGTAACTTTCTGCAATGTCTTAGAGTTACCTTCCCAATTCTCCTGTCCTACCATTCAAATGTTGGTACATTTGACAAAAACGTCTCACGTAGGAAGCTGCAGCAAAAGGTGGAACTGAACATAGACGGTAAAGACCCAAGTTAAACAGGGACCTGAGAAATGTGAAGCAAGTACCCTTTTGACATTAGCAGGAATAAGTGTGGATCAGGCCAAATGGATGCTTCCGGGCTACAGTCAACAGACTGTCTTATATTTGAAACCTGGGTTTCTGTCAAAGATCCTTATTCTCATACCAAGATGAAAACACTTCTTGAGAAATCCTACATATGAAATTCAAATACCAAAGGTTCTCATCTTCTAGGGGCCAATGTATCCTTTGAGCTGCTAGGCATTCTGACTTCCACCGTTCTCTCTGATGCCTTCTGTTCCAAAGCTATTACAGTTGAACACTGTATACAGAGAGCACTTTTAGAGTAGGGGAACATTCTCCCCTGAATTACGCTAGGCAGCATGAAGCTCTACACAGTGCCAGAAATGGATACATTATACTCCGCAAAATGTGGGATTAGTCAATAGAGAGAAAAAGGTCACACACACACACGGCCATCTTCCACTACAAAGGGAGAACATGCTATTGTAGAAATGATGATACCACGTGAAAAGGTTAATCACAGTCTGGCAATGGCAGTGTTGGATGCAAACCTACTTTTGCTGAGGCTGTGAGTTCCCTTGATTAGGAGCCCTGTTCCCTGCTGGGACCTTCTCCAGCACCAGGACGTCCTGGTCATGTTCTTTCAGTCGGACTGTGTTCGCCTCCACGTCCTGCAAACACAAATTACACCACATACAGATGCTGCTGCTTTCTCAGACAATGGAAAACATTTCAAATGCTTCAGAAACTCATTTGGGACTTGTGATGCTAATTGTTGTGTCTACAAATTAAGTCATTTTCAAAGTCATGGGCTGGAACGGCCAGAGAGAGGACCAGATGAGGTTTGAGGTGTGTGGTTTCAAAGCTCTGATTTTTACCCCAGATTCAAAAAAATCAGCAGAGTGGAGAGGAGTGTGGTTGTGCTCTGAGAAACCTCTGTGGGAGGGTGGTATAGCAGGAAGAAAAAGGAGCGGTGCATTTGCTCTTTATAAAAATATGTGGCAAATATTTTTATAAGTGTCAGCCAAGTACTTTCATTCTGATTTTCTTCTGAGGGTATTTAATTTTGTCAGGAGTGGCACTTTTTCTCTCTAATCAAAAGACTTTAGTTTTTAAAAAATCAGTTTGAAATGAATTAAAACATTTTTCAGTTATTTTGAATAATTTTATAAATTATGTCAGTGATAGTGGACATAATGTGATTCTTTCAAAGACTGTGTTTTGGCTGAGTGTAAACTCCATGTGTGTAAACTTTAAAGGGTTAAAGTTTCCCTCTAAATTTCAGTGTCATCTTAAATAAATAATTGTAAAAATTTAATGTGTCTTTTCTCATCATTTGGTCACCATTTTAAAAGAGATTAGATGAGAACAAAGTTAAATTCCATGTGATACTTTTTTCCTGTATTATTCAATGGTATAGCTTTTAATTTAACTTTCTTTACTTTAAGAGAATGCATTCCTCAGACAAACTTGGGTGTCAGAAATTTTGCCACTGAAGGCAAATACGTAAGGCTGTGTAGGGATAGGTGTCCCTACAAGAAGAATGGAAAATGATGTTGTACATAATCATTAAATAATGTCAAATATATCTGAAAGCACAGAAGCTGCATTTAGGACTTTCAGGTAGGCTAGAGAAAGATGCTCAGACTGGGGGAGGCAGAGAAGGGAGTCTGTTCTGTGAGCCAGCAGGGAAGGCAACAGAGCACATGGTGGGGAAAGACCAGGGACCATCTCTTCTAAACATCACCTACTCTCACAAGTACCTTAACAAGCTTGGATCAGGCCCATCTGCAGAGCCAACTTTAAGTGCAATTTCATGGCTTCCTCTGCCACCCCAATTATTCTTTATCTACTTACTGAAGTCTGAAATTCGTTGAGTGTGAACCAATTTTGACATAAAGCACTTGTAATGAAAATGCTTGGTTGGAGTAACCACAATTGATGTTAATTCCCACTAAAATGTAATCACTTAATAAATCAAGAGACTGATGATATGAGAAAGGTTTGGATTTGGGAGGAGATCGGACGTAGAGACTAAGACGGTTTAGGATAGAGAAATACATGAATGGGAAACGACACAGAAGTGGAAGCCTAGGGTTGCAAAGAGAAACGTCTCACACTGACATTTGCCAAGGCAGTTCCTCTTTGTCTTTAATTCTCATGGACCGGCTAAGGTATGTGCAGAGTTGTTTGCTCTGGCATAGCACGTCACAGTTGCTGGAATACCCCTCTGGACCCCAGAAGGCACTCCAGCACGTGGAACATCCTAAGTCTGTGACCAAGGCTCTTTAGTCCCAGAGCATTCATTATTCACAGCATTGCTCAATTAACATGACACCCAACTCTTTGCTTATCTGGCAAAAGCAAAAAACGAGATCCCCCCCCCCCCCCCCCCCCCGTGTCACTTTGCCTTAGACTTACCCTCAGGATCCGGTTGAAATCCTCCTTGTCTACTCTTAAGAAATGGCAATTATCTTCTCGCAAGACGATAGAGGCAGCTCTTGGGGCATCATTCACTAGTGCTAACTTACCAAAGTCATCTCCCTCATGCAGGGTACAGACCACACCCTGGAGAAAGCAGAACAGTCAGATGGGGATGGTCCTGAAACGGAGCAAACACCCACCCACCTCATACCCCTTTGTCACTGAACACTGTGTATACAAATGGGCTATACCCAGGGATGCTTAATAGGAGTTACATAATTAAAATTATAATGTTTTGGTTTTCTTTCATTAGATAATAGAGGCTATGACCTAACTTAAATGTACACATTATAATCTATAAGGAGATAAGCCCCAGAAAGTTCAATAGTACTCTGAGTATTCTAATTTAGATAATTTATGATTACAGATGCTATAATGTCTTTTCTACAATGAGTAACAATGTTGTTGCAAGGCTAATTGTAGCACTACATTGTTGATACTTAGGGCCACACTAGTAAATGGAGCATAATAAAATTTCAAGAAGAAAAAGACATATATACCTTGCCATAAATGACTACATTCACTGATCCTTTTAGAATAATGTACCAGGAGGTACCTTCTTCTCCCTGGTTAAACACTAGATACAAAAAGATAAAAAGACTTATGACAAGAATAGAAGCACATCAATATAAATTACAGCTTATCAAATCACCATTTTTAAGTTTCCAGAATTACGCATTTATTCCAGAGGGAAAGAAATAACTGGCAAATACTAACTTATTCAGGTGGAATATTATTTCCTTTTCTATAGAACATGAAAGGAACAGAAACACTACTCTACTTGCTAGGCCTGGAAAGATCCATTTTCACTAGATATCAATTCACCAGCAATCCATTTCATTAAGCAATACACTTTCCCCCACAATTCATAAAAAGCTTATTATGCTATAGAAAATAGGTTTTAAAAGTAATCTAATTAGTAATGGAAGTTTGAAAACATGCAAACCAGCACTACATATTGTTTATGCATTGCATATCTACATATTTTTTAAAAAGTGGATTGGAATGATAACCACTACATATGGGGTAGGAGTTACCTAGGGGAGGAAAAGAGAAGAATAAGATAAAGGAGGGAACAAGGGGTTTTGAACTGTAGCTATAATTTCATTCTTTAGAAAATATGAAAAAAGTGGTATAATGTTAGTGTTCAATAAAGATGAAAAAGGTGCTTGTCATAATCTCTATTATTTGTTTGAAATACTTAAATATTTCATAATAAAATGAAAACTATCAGTAAGTTTAAATGAAAAGAATAAAAGACAAGTTGTGATCATAAAAAAAATTAACCTATAACATTGCAAGGAAGGAAATTTTTATTAAAATAAATATCAATGTTAGAAATACCATTTTTGATGACTGAAAAATGTTTTGAAATATAATTTTTATAGCTGGTTTTGCTTTTACAATTCATGCTCCCTAAGTATTTGACGAACAACTCAGTTTGAAGAAAGAGCAAGACTTTCCAGAGAATGTCTTTTGAAATGTTAGCAGGTGTCCATTAAAAAAGTGTTCTAAGTTTCACTAGGTATAGGAAGTGTCACTTGAAATGGAATGAACATTTGTCTTCATTGCAGAACTGAGAACCTTAGCACGCTGATGCATCTTATGGTTCTCCAAGGAAGATTAGAGAAGGTGGCATTTCCTGACCTCAGTAGACAACTAACTCTGCCTTTCAAGGACTTTGCAGATTAGTGGGAAATGCTAACCTACATAATTTTGTTCACATTTATTAATATCAGGTTTCAGTTTCTTCCTTCCAGATTTGAGCATAGAACTAAACTACAACCTGGATTCTGGAGAGATCCTATATATTAGTACTTTATAAGTATTTGGGTCAAAGAAATTCTCTCAGGCTTGGAGCTGATGGTGGAAGTGGAAGAAGAAAAAGAAAACAGGATAGTTTATGATTCTAACTAACAATCTCCAGAGATGGCTTAGTTCTACCAAAGCCACAAACTGAAGTGAGGTCATTGTGAAAGGGTCCTGCCTAGGACCCTGCCTGAAGGGCAGCAGTTTCGTCCCGCCCCCTTTAAACACTGCCTGAGCCGGTAGGTAAGGAGCCAGTGGAGACTCAGGCTGGTAACTGCTCCCAGGTTGGTACCAGAAAACCACCATGTTGCAGAATAACAACATGTGCTGGGAGTGATCACAGGTCCCCAAAAACAAAAGTGCCACAGGATGTCCTGCGAAGTCTGACCCAGGCCTAAGAGACGGGAGCATTTCCAGCAGGCTCCCGTGTCATCATAGAAATGTCCTATGACAGCTTTCACTTACACACGGTCCCTCCTTTGGCATGAGACTCAAAAATGAGAACGCCTGCTAACTCCCGTTTCACCTAGAAAAAAAAAGGAGAAAGAAAGAGAAAAGGCAAGATTTGGGGTGGGGAAGGCACACTCCCTTTCTGAACAGTCCTAACCCTAACTGTGCCCTTCTTTCCACACAGCCACCTCCGACTCTGCTTGCTGCTACTCTCATCTAGAACCACTTGCACTGGATTTGTCACTAGATTCTTAAAGCTCTTACAAAAGCTATCTTATAAGCTAATTCAGACAAGACAACATCCCTAGAGACTATTTAAAATATGGTTTCACATGTATAACCAGCCAACTTCCGTCTTGGGTGAGAACATCTACGCCATCATATGACTCTATTGCTATCAGAGGCTCTTCCTATGTAACGCCACAACAAAATTCGATATGTTGAGGGTGGATAATTAAGCTTAAATGTGTGAGCAGATTTATATTGCTAAATAGCTAAAAAAAAAAAAAAAAAAAAAATTTAATTCCAAATTATGGTCCCAAATATGGCTCTAGCTCCCTAAGAAGCAAGTAACCTGAGAATTCTCCCCAGTGCCTGATGCCTGGAGTTGAAGGGAGAAGAGGAGACTATTACAGTCCTCTCAGTTCCACCTGGGAAAATCTGAACAGGGGCATGCTGGGAGCTGGAGCACAGGTAGGCAAAAGGGTCTTTCCTCACTTTCCTCTACTGTGTGAGCTCGTGGGGACTATATACTCAGGGGCTCCCCCCACCCCCAGGTGAGGCTCTCAGGCACAAGGACCCCCCGCCCCCACCGCCCCCCACACATACCCCACCATGGATGGAGTGAGGATGCCAGGGCAGGGGTGGGCGGCCAGGGAGGCTGGGCTGGGCCACACCCCTCCACGGAGGTGAGCAAGCTTCCCAGCAGTGCACAGGGAGGAATGTGAAGGCAGCTCTGGTGGGTTGAAGGGTTCAGAACCCTTCTGCTTGGGGCTGTGGCAAATGCCTACTGTTCTCAGCAGAGACCTGAACCCCACCCCGCAGAGCCGGATCACAGACACTGCTACCAGGTGAGAGCATAACATCACCCAGTCATCTGGGGACGAAAGGCAAGTTAGGAATGTAGATATTGCTGAGGGGCCCCAGTATATAATCTGTGAACATTTTTTATTGTTACTATTGAAACAATATTTTATTGTTATTATTGAACTATTAGCATATAGGAGACTTATGTTGCCTGGACATCCTATTCCTGTTTTCCTTCTTTGGGAAAAGGTGCTTCTGTCCCTATTCAGAAGCCAAATTTCTGTCCACTGCCTTCCTAAATATCTTAATCACATAAAAGTTCAGAGTCAGATACAGTTATTGGGCCATTTTTCACTAGTGGGTACTGCTATGTGTCCTAATGTATCTAAAGTAATGCTCCCCTGAACCTTCTGCTTCCTTTCTCAATAGGGCAGCAAACCTGGGCAAAACTGGCCACTTGGGCCAGGACAGGTCATCTTCATTTCTCTCCGTCCTCCCTCTGGCTCTGTATTTCATGGAAGGGTTTCAGAGCCCCTTTTAAGGACTGGCTCTCTTGCCTAAGTGTGCAGGTTCCAAGATGCAGATTTGGACGGACGAATTGCATGTGCTACCCCTACTCACATTGTACTGCTTTGGGGTTTGCTCACGGGCAACTACTAATAATATGACAATACTTGATTCCTTTTTGGTGATTGTTCTCGGATATAACTTCCTTAGCATCGCATGAGGAAGAGTAGGGGTGATTTGTGAGGTAGAATTCAGATATTCCTGCCCCTGTCCCATGCCATAATACTCTCCTCCAGTCCCAACAGTGCATTTAAATCCAAGTCCCTCTGACCATGGTCGGTAAGAGACCACTTACTGTGGTAGAAAGATGGGATAAGGCTTTAATGTGAAGGAGCTCTTCATAGATAATCTCTAGATCGTCCACAGTCCTCTGGCCAGGTCTACAAAGAAAAAGGTAACAAAGAAATAATGAGAAAAACTCATCACTAAAGCTTGCAATATAGAAATAGATTCAAGGGTCAGTAACGTGTTCACAGATTTCGTAGGAGAAATCTCTAGTAAAAGATCTTGGCAGAGAGGGGAGATTATGCCATTATAATCCCTGAAGGAAGTTTTGAAATGAATGTGTTCCTTAATGGAAGATTGTGCACAGTCCCCTTCCCTTCCAACCTCAGAGGGAAGAACTCCGCTCACACGGTAGTTGGCTAATTTATCTCTCACTCTGTTGACAATTGCTCCAAAAAATTGCTTTTCATTAACATCTTAATAACAACAAAACTTATCTTTTAACACAACTAGGAACAATTGGTTTCATTACTGGATGATTGATCCAAATTCCTTGAGATTTTCCGTGATAGCTTAGCCTAATAGGGTAATAATGCTGTTGTCACTATGTTTTGGGTTATGTAAAATGCTTGTACCACAGGACTCAAATAAAGGATGTGTACAGACTCAACATTTTCTTACCTATTCCCGAGGAGGTGAGGGCATGTGTCTGGGATTAGGAATAACAGTGTCTGGGATTAGGAAGAAGGGGTAGGAAGGGAGGTATACACTTATATTTCCAAATTCTCCTCCATGGATGAATACTGTTCCATGAGCTGTAAATCAGTGTACTAGTTAAGTTTTCTTTTCTGTAATTTATTATAAAACTGGTATCCGATAATCTGTCCTCAAGGATGGGGTATGGGGGTGTTATGAGCATTTTGGCATGGGAGGACAGAGGGGATTCCTAATCATCTTTCATGTCTATAATTAGTCCGTAATCACTAATAGTGTTTAATTATAGATCAGTCATAATAGATATGATTGGTCAGTAATTTAGATTTTTCTGTATCTCTTTGCAATATCAGAAACCCTGACTAATCTGTTATTGAAACTTAAAAACAAACAAATTGGCTATTAATTCTTAGAGTACTAGGAAGTCAATCTCCATGTTGATAGATGGGCAGCTAATTGTTGCAGCTGCATATGTTACCTATTACATACACACCACTCTATTTTATGCATTTCGTCCTAATATGTCAACAATTTATCGTCTTATGCAATGAGACTGTATATTAAACATTTAAACCTTAATGAGCTACTGATGGTGTTCCATCCTTAATTATATTTAAAAAGTGTTGGTCAAATAAATTCAGGGAGTGTTGATGCACTGACAAGGCACTGGATTTTGAGTCTCAAGACGAAGCAGTTTTAACCTTCGTGCCACCCCTCCCTGGGAGACGGACTGAGGTGACTCAACTGACTTTTAAATACCCAAGGGTTCTCGTTTCAAACCTCCTGTGTGACATCAGAGCTGTAGTCTCATCTGTAAACTGAGGTCAGTACCTTCCTGAGAGAGATCTGAGAGCTAAAGGAAGCAACAAATGTGAAAGTACTTGCATATTTATTCACGTAAGTTACAAAAAAAATCCAGCAAAGTGATATTCAAAACTCAAACCCTTGCACAAATAAAGTACATCTGGGCCAGCAAATTGCATCTGAAACTTACTTAATTACTCAGATAAGTACTCTGAGCAATCAAAACTGAATTGTAAATATTCTAAAATAGGTAATTAAATAATTTTGCAACCATGTTATAATTCGGGGGAGATGACAGATCAAGTGGGGGCTAATCGGAGGAAGGAAGCTCTTTGTACACCTTCACATTACCTTCTCAAGGATAGTTTTAAGATGAACAAAAGCTATTCTTTTCTTATAGCATCAATGGAGGATATATTTCCTAGTCTTGACTATACAAAGACAGATACTAAATCTTGGACCATAACCCAAGGAGATGCCAACCAGGGTTACCTCCTGCCAAGGATCACCACAGAAGGATACAACTGTGCGTCAATCCAGTGCTAAATGGTGGAACTAGAAAGTATGGGCCCCAAAAGACACGGACCGAAGCAAAAGCTGTGGCCACAGGGCTCTGAAGGAGCCAGGCTTTCTCAGCAAGGGGCCTAATCTACTACTTGACTTAGACATGGGGAGTTTGGAAGGAGGATCCTTGGGGATTTAAAAGTCAATTGAGTCACCTCAGTCCATCTACTACAATAGAGGCAGCTGAGGTGAAAGGCTCAGGTAGGCGTAATAGGATTACGGCTCTTCAGCACAAGGAGCTGCCCTGCTGTTCTTGCCACTTGACATCAGCTGCGAATAGCATGGACCCTCATAGAAGCCTGGCTAAAGAGAAAACAGTCGCCAAGTCTCTTTCTCACCTCCATGGGATAGGCTGTTACGGAGGGAGGAGAAAAAAAAGAAGGGTAGAATTAGCTCTCAAATCTCAACAGATTCAAAGTTGGAATTCTGGGAGCAGATCTCTATGAGTTTAGGGAGGGTGTTTACATAATAACATCAATATGAAATCCATACTGATCAACTCTTACAGATTAAAAAGAGTGCTGCCTTTAGAATCTACAAATCTCATTATATTAAAAAAATGATTATATATTGTCCAAGAGTTAACACATGATAAAGAACTCAGTCAGATCCTCAATGCAGCATATTAAAAATTGTACGTAGGGGTTCAAGGCTGCTTTGAGCCATTATAGGCAGTCTCAGGACGTGCACCCAAGTGTGGGAAACAGAGGCAAAGACGGCAATAGTCGAGCTGTTTTGGAAACCTACTCAACTTCGCACTGCCCCACACCCCTGAGCACTGCCTGATGCTCTTCTCCCCATATCCTGCTGCCCTCCTGGCCTCTCTTCCTGCTTTCCTAAACATTTCTTCCAATGTCTCTTTTGGTCTTGTTCTTTTGTTCACCTCCTGAATTGTGCTGTGCCCCAAGGTTCTGCCTTCCCTGTTTCCACTTTGTTCTGCCTTCTCTCCCTGGGAAAAATCCCCAAATTTCATTTATATTATGCTGAGACCTAAATCTTTATCTTCAGACAGATCCTTTTCCTGAGTTCCAAGAGCTTCCTGGCCATTTCTTCCAAGACAACCCCTAAGTACACAAACTCAATCTGTCTAGGAGTACTCCCTCGTCATCACACAAGACTCTTCAAAAGCAGATCTTAATTTGCTTTCCCAGACTCATCTGTCTTCCCTCTCTTCACACCTTCCTTCATAGCTCTGATCTCTCTCCAGCTATGCCAGACATCTCTCCATTCCTCAAACATGCTAGGCTTTTTCATGCCTCCAAGACTTTTCACATGCTTCTTCTCTTTGCCTTGATTATTTTTTTCTGCTTCACGCCCAGCTCAGATGTCATCTCTCTTGGGTAATACTAGTTCTCCAACCTTTATTCTTCATGGGACACGGTCCTACTGCTGTGGTAATTACAATATACTGTGAAGAATGTTATTTGCTTACACATCCATAACTCTAGACTGCTCTTCTCAAGAGATGCAGCGTATGCTAGTGCAAAGGGCACTGGATTAGAGGCAGAAACTGGATTTCAGACCTAAATCATGAGCTTCCTAGGTGCCTGGTTGCTTTAATGCCTTGTTTCTGCATCTATAAAAGGGAAGTAATAAACAGAACTGTTGTAAAGACCAAATGAGTTAATACCCATGGAACACTGAAACAGCGGAAATACGGCACAAATGTAGCATGGCATTACTATCGGCGTGGATGTTTAATATGGCTCATCAGATGAATCCTCACAATTCATGCTGAATTCAGGGTCTTCCCAAGGGAGATGGTAGCAATACCATGGACCAGTTCTTGTTTTGTGGCCTGAGACATACAGGGCTTATGCTCTGTTATCCTTCCTACTGTGTTTCCCCCAAAATAAGACCTAACTGGAAAATAAGCCCTAGCATGATTTTTCAGGATGACATCCCCTGAACATAAGCCCTCATGCATCTTTTGGAGCAAAAATTAATATGACTCGGTCTTATTTTGGGGGAAATGTCGCGTCTCATGTGATGAGGGTCGTAGGGAGCGAGGAGGGTGGCGCAGGCTTAAGAAAAGAGAGTAGCAATGAATAGGGTGAAGCGGGGCCAACGACCCTCGTCACGTGGGACATGACAGGGAAACATGGTATTAAAGGTCAAGTAAGACAAGGTGCCCATGACACTACTCACTTTTGATACAGCAGACATTTGTGTAATGGCAAAAATCAATTATTAATGGAGGGAGGCGATAGGATGAAAATGGTGGACCTCACCTCTTACCCCAAATCCTGTAAAATGATGGAAAAGATGTATTTTCTGAAGGATTATTGATTTCTTCATCTAGTTGTGAGGAAGAAATTCCATCTTAGACCAGCCAAAGTTACTCAGACTAAGTCAATCAAGATCAGAGAGGGCCTGGACAGAGATGACCATCAAAGACCAAGCAGCACCTGTTGGGTGGGGCCCTTTTATTGGCTGGATTTTTGTCTGCCATGCTCAAGATCTGATGGAAAAGACATTTTAAAATCCAAGACTGCACTGAAAACAAATAAGTACCACCATCACCACAAACCACAAAATAGTATTATCAGCTGACCAGAGAGTTCTAGGATTTCTTGAATGACAGAAAACTTATAGGAATAAAATGTCTGAGAAATGACTGGAAGTAGCCACAGCTTGACACTCACAGAAGAAAACCACCATGGGAGGAGGTCGACTGCTGATAAGATAAGGGCAGGAGAGGGTCCAAGTGGTTAGTCACATGACGGCTCCTCTCAGGTCAGTGGGCAGTTGGGCCCCCTCTCCCCCACCCCACACTGAGCAACAGGCAGTGGCAGAGTTTACTGCCAGGCTAAAACTTGAGACCTGCTGTCTAAGACAAATGCCCAGTGAGGAGCCTGAGAGAGAAGCAGAACAGAGCATGTGAAAGCGTTGGCTCTCCCGCCAGACCCACAGGAGGAAAAGGAGTGGCAGTTCCCCCAGGAGGGAAATACTCAGAAAGGCTCCATTCCTGGGAAATCCTCCTTAGTTTGGCAACTAGTGAGAGGAAGGGGGCGGTGGGACTTCAGCCTGCCTGCACCCCCTCATGCCTCTCATACAGCAATGCCTGCATGAAAACATGGCCCCTACTGCCTTCGGGGAGGCTCTGTTGGGGGTGTGACCACCACACCTGTCTAGAGACCCTTGTGGCAGCTTATTCTACTCCCTGGTCCTCCATGCATCAACAACCACGATGGAGAAATAAAGAATTCCACAGGGACTCGCTGGATCCTGTGGAGAAACCCATGGCAGCCATTTGAAACAGAACAGAACAAAGCCTAAAAACAGTTTAGTCTGAGTCCTAAATAACATTCAAAATAAAAGGGGAAAGAAAGAAAGAAAAAGAACCAACTGTCAGGTCTAAAGTGGTCAAATAATCATAGAGCAGGCCACTATCACTCGCCAATCCACCCAGGTAGCCCGGAACTTTTTGGTCCTGTTTACAGCACCTTTTTAATGAGGTGAGAGAAGTCAGGACTGCAAGGTGTGAAGAGACTTACTTTAAAACATGAGTATATTCATAGATAGCAAAGCAACAAAAGCATTCCTGAGCGGTTTGCTACCAGCAAACTCACTGTTGCCCGGGGCCTCATTATGTCATTAGGATTGAAAGCTGAGGGAAGTCCCGGGGAGGACGCCAGATGGAGCAACCTGTACCCACCAGAAAGAATCAAAATGCAAGCCCCTCTCCCACCCCAGGTGGGTCTTCACGGCTGTGGCAGCAGCGACCAGAGAACAAGCCCAGCCTCTTCCAAGGCCACCAGCTCAGAGCAGCTGTGCCATCTAGTGTCACAGAGAAGACTCACCTCTCTACTCTTGAATCTGACAAAGATTGTCCTCTTCATCTACCCCACCCCTTCAAAGAGCACCTGATAACATCTAAAACTAAGCTTTCACCATAACACTCACTGAACAAAGGTACTTTATAAAAGCGGGTTTCTCGTGGCAAACAGTGGCATTAAGCACCTTTGGTGCTTTGGTCTTTACGGGGGTGAAAGGGAAAAAGTGGAGAAGAGATTCTGCAAATCAGCCCCCAGCCTGTTCAAACACTAATGAAAGAGTCCCAAGGACTGAAGACAGTGTGGCTTTCAAGAGTCAAGGGAACACTGTCCCCCGAGCACCTTCACAGAGTAACCTACAGGATGGGGAAGTGAATTGACTCTCTGGCTGCTATGAGTGGCAGCCGGTGAATGTACCTGGTCTTTACTTGTCCTTCTCCAGATGTCACACACAGGGAGAGATATTAGGCATCCCTGCTTCTTCACAAATCTGCGTGGTGCCACATTGATGTGGATTTGTCGGATCCCGCTGTGGAAAGGCCTACTTTCTGCAGGGGATGCATTCTGGCAGCAATGTCTAGTTACAGACAAGATAATAAATGGGGATGGATGGAGAAGCAGTTTATACATTAAAGGATGGGCGGACTCAGGTGATATTGGAAGCTGCTGGTAAATATAGTTTTATCACGGAATTTATCAAGGTCAGAGACGGAGCTCCTCAGTTATTGGAACGTGGCTAAAATGAGGGATTTGTCCAGCTACCAAGCAGTACAATGGCATGGCCGGTGGTAAAACATGTAGGTGAGAAAGGAGATAACCCAGTTCTTCTAGGCCCGTCACCTAGTAGAGCTACTCCGTGGTGCATGGAGAAAATACCCAGAAAAGTCAACACTATAAATAGCGCCATAAATCATAGTCAAGCTTCAAAATCAGGAAAGTGCTTTATTACTTTTTTGTGGGGGCAGGTGGTGGTGGTAAGAATGCTTTCTATTTGTTGCAAACACTCCACCTCAGTGGACCTGATTCTCCTGCTTACAAGTCACTTCTCCAACTTGGATCATTTTCCAACACCTTTAAGTATCACCTCTTCCACTTCCCCTATAGAAAAGTTTGCTGTGGTTTCCCACCGTTGTCTAACAAACCAGCAAAACGTGTTTCTTTTCTTTATCTTCCAGGACCCTTGCTTCTTAAGAGTGAGACCTTAAGTGTTAGAAACATTCCAGGAGCCTGGTGACTGGCCATTTAAAGTGTCCTGCCCAGCTATGTCTGCTCACCTCCCTGCCACTACACCACCCCTTCACCTTATCTTTAACCCAGAAAAGGGCATTTTAAGTTTATCAGATGCTTTTAGGCATTTTGTAGTTCTGTGTAGATGGGAATTCTTTCCTTCTTTGCGAAGTTAGAAATGAATAGTTTACAGCTGCAGTAAACGGCAAATGCTTCATGAATATTTGTGAGAATTGAAGTCAGCCCCATTAGGACATGGGGTAAGCGGTCCATAATTCAGGGCCTCTGAGTACTAAATGTTTTTGGGACAATGTGATTTGAGGTTTTTCATGTTTAGAAACAACATTCTTCCAGCAAAAGTGTTTACTGTGAGGACACATTATAGACATTTAACATTAAACCTTTTAAAGGTGCAACTATAAACATTTTCCTTTAAAACACCTTAGCAGCAAGTTGAAAAAAAAACACAAATTTGGATGGAATCAGATATTAATAGTATAGCTACCCGCCTTTGTGTATGAGGCATATGTATGTCAGATAGAAAACGCAAACGTTTTTTGAGGAGATGCTATGTGGACTTTTCCCTGTAAAAATTAATTCTTAATCAGGGACAGATGGATTATCCATATTCCTTTGGATTTCATTGTTTGTCCAGTAAATCCACCAGAAAGGACACAGTTAAGGCAACCTAGTGTGAAGGAAAGAATATTATCCATGAAGACAAAATGAAATTGGATTTGGAGTAAGCAGACTCAGGCTCCGTTCCTCCTTCCGCCACGAATATTTACTGTGTGATGGTAAGGAAGACACGCGACATCTACTAGGCTTAATTTCTTCATCTATAAATTGTGGATAACAACACAAGTCCTACTCAGTTCACAGAGTTACTTTGAGGTTCAAAGAGGTGATGAATGGAAGGTCACTATATAAACTAGACAATGTGACGCATATGTTAGTTTTGTTTGCAATTCCGGCTAGTGGGTTGATGTGAAGTTTTTCTACAGTGGATGGTACACTTGTACTCCATTCAGGTCTATGTGGCAATAATTAAATGAGATGAGGTCTGTCTGTAACAATTATTTTTAAATCAGATTTCCATGACATCTTTCTTTCCCAGTGCTCAAAGACCAAACCCAGGAGGCCATTTGGAATCCTTTTTGGCCCAGAACAGGTGGTCCACAGTAGAGAAGATAGGCGCCAGAGTCAGGCAGACCTGGGCCAATCCTGAGTCCACCACTTTCAGGATAAATGCAGGCAAGTGACTTAACCTAAGCGTTTCCCAATCCATAAAATGGGAGATGCTATTAATAACTACCTAATAGTTCTGTTGAAAAAAAACTGAATTAGATACTTGTTGAACACGGTGCCTAGCACACATGTGCTCAATCAATCTTGGCTGTGATTAAATATAATTGCATTTGTTTTTTACAATCCCCTTGTGAAGCTGGGAGAGCATACATAAGCAGGCATGATTAAACTCATGTGATAGCATAAAAGGTTTGTAATCTGGAATTGCTGGGTGACTTATTGGTAAATTGCTAAGACTAGGATCCAGGGCTGTTGTGCTGAGTATTACGTTCAATTTTATTTAGCAGACTCTTGGGTCGAATGGATGTATCTCAAATGCTGTTATTAAATTCTCAAAATATAATTAATTTTTATCTCATAAAACTCAATATCTGGCATCTGTCTTTAGTCTCAGTCCCTTCAACCATTCTCCACAGGGAGCAGAGACACCTACCACAAAGCCGACCAACCATACCTCCCTTTAAAACTCTTCAATGGTGTCCCAAATGGCCATAAAAAAATATCTAAGGTACATAAAGGGCATAGAAGATGCCCTTCAACCTGACCTCAGCCAGACTCTCCAGCCACATTTACTAGCACTTCCCGTCTGGGCGCTCCTTCAGTGTGAAACAACTATTGTTCCCTGCTGGAACTTTCCTGACATCTTTCTGGGCCCACCCCCATCCCTGCTCCCCTGCCAGGCTAGGAGTTGTTTCTTTGTTCTGAGAAAAAGAGCACTAAAATATTATATTTTGCTGCTGTTAAGAAGAAAGAGCTTGAGAATCAACCTAAACATCCAACAATGACAAACTGATTGCATTAAGGAACATTCAGAGGACAGACTACTATGTACCTATTAAAAACCCCATCCTTAAAGAATATTTAAGGTTAAGGGAGAATGCCGTGATATATTATGAAGTGTAAAAAGTTAGGAATTGAAATATAACCACAGGAATAGGCACCAAAATGTTAATAATAATTATTTCAGGGAGATGGAGCACAGGTGTTATTTATCCTTCTTTAGCTCTTCTCAGTAGTTTCCAAAACTTCCACAATGAACAGATTGACTTTAACAATAAAGTCATTAAGTCTTGAGGGAATCTTATAATAAACCCGAAGCGGTAAATGGGCAGTGACATCATCTTCCCCTCTCCCAAATCTGAATCCACATGGCAGCAAGCTAGTGGTTGGTTTCTTGGTCATGTAACCATAAAGGATAAGTGGTAAATTGCTTTTACAGGGGTGAGGCAAATCCAACCCCAAGAAATGGCCCACTTAATTCAATCATTGCTTCAGGTAAATTCTACAAGCTTTCACTGAGGGCACAGCAATCTTTCCAGGAAAAACAATGGCAAAGTTTGTCATGCCGTGAAGGGAAACATTCACAGTGAATTTCATCTTTCATAAAGAGTAGGCTCTTTCAGTCATGCTTCTCTTTTCCTCCAATTTACATTTGAGAATGGATTTCATACTTTGAACATACTCTTGGCATATCCCAACCAAAATCAAAAGCCTAGGCACCACTGATTTTAGGCTTCCTAACCTGGGTTCCACTGAGGAAGCATAGTTCCCTATAATTATCAGGATTTCACATTTCACACCCTGAAAAACTGCTTGGACAAATAAATACCCTATTACCACAGGCTCTGCTAATTAAGAGAAAACCACAGCCTCTCAAGTGCCCTCTATAGCAAGTGTGTGGAACAGCTGTCCTAACTGCCAACTGACTGGTAAAAAACACCTGCCCTTCCCCCACGTATCTTTTCATGTTACTTGGCCGTCTTAAATTGTTTCCTTTCAACCTGATGCACCATAGCATATGTTAGAAAACATTAATTTATTACATGAAATAAATGAATTTAAGTTTCTGAATCCATTTGAAAGACTCCAGAACCTGCCAATAATTCTTTCTCTCTCGCTCTCTCTCTCCCTCTCTCTCTCTCTTTCCTTCTGCTCAGGCCCAACTGACTTATCACTTTCTCAACTATTTAAGCTTGTAAGCTTTTAGGGAATTTCAGAATTGCAGACCTCCCGGAACCAGATTTGGGAAATGGCATCTACCTCATTTCCCTCCGACCTTTAGGCTGGTTTCTCATAGACCATTCTAAACAGTGGAACATCAATATCTCACTTTACTTGGAAAAAGAGATTGGGAGGATTGTATGGCAAGAGCCTTCTTTGTCTCCTAGAGCCTCTTTTTATCTAGCTGGCCTCAAGTTTATAACATTCTGCTGACCTGGTCATTTCACATCTTTTTGCCCATGGCAAAAAGTATCCAAAGTATCTGCTCAAAGGTAGACAGAACGGACATTTCTAGTGGTAAGGGTCGATGTTGTATCTTTTTGCTGTTGGGTAACCTCTTGTTTTTAGGCTTATAAACAAAGCAAAATCAAAACAATAAGCTCTGAGAGCTCAGTTTAGGTTTGATGGCCCTGTCTACTAGCTGCAATAACAGTGCGTCAAACTGTCATTGTTCTATAGCACTTGACCCCAAATGCCAGCTAGGTCTGCACCTGTGAAACCACGTTGGCCATTGTGAGTCACTCTGCCTGCCACCACATAAAAAGCTAATTTCTCATTCAGAATGTATGTTTTTTCCCCAATACCAATAGCAACAAGAGTGTGCCAAAAAATTTCCCCCGAAGCTCTATTCTGTTTTTTAAACTACAGAACATTCTTTCATAGTTTGACAGTTAAAATGCCGCAGTTAATGTAATAAACAGAGAATTTTTCTAAGTAGCCTGTCAAAACAAGTGACACTTTTTTTTTTTGCTAGCGAGTCTCAGATTCAGAACAATAGGAAGTACCTTTCAAAGCAACATCTTCATTATACAATCAAATTCTCAAAGTAATCTTCTCATCAAAGAATATTGTGTTATTTCTTTCCCAGTAATTATCAGAGTTCTGCAACCTCTCTGGCAGTGGTGACTGTTATAAAACGCAGCTGTGCTGAGTTGAAAAAACTGGGGGTGTCCTGCCCTAGTCGATATGGAGCCAATGCATCTCATACCTCCACATTTCTTAGAGATTTGGCAGTTGAAGGTCAACATTTCTTGGACTTTTCAACATGACCTCAGGTTTCCAGGAGAAAAGTGCTCAGCTGGTCTCTTCAAGGACAGCAGTGATACTGTCAATTCTTGATCCACTAAGCTTATTTTCCTTCCATATAAATAAAGTAGAAGCTCCAAAAATTATTATCAGATCAAAACAATGGTGCATGTGCGTGTGTGTATGTGTGTGTGTGTAATTTGAAAATCTGTCTCATAAAATTAGACTCCTTCTTTTTCACTTTCCCATCACTTGGGGATTGTCATTCCAATATAAAGAAAACCTAAGAGTACAGACTCAAAAGAGGAACTACCAACCCAGTTCCAATGTTTGTAATTTCATAAAACCTAGAAAGACGGGAAAATCACAAAGGCACCCAAAATAATTCTGGTGAAACTTGTACTTTACCAGCCAGTGATAGGCTAGAAAAGTCCAATCTTTGGAATGTACTTTTCTCTGAAGAATCTTTGGATGCCCAGGATCATGCAATTCAGTGCTAGGTAAGAGAGAAAAAAGAAGCGCAAGCACAGAATCCCATTCCTAAGGGTGACTCAGGAAACCGTGTCTCAGGCACTTCCTTGTGAGGGTGAATGAAACAATTAGCATGAATGTTCCTAGAATGGTGCCTAGCACACAGCAGGCACTCAGTAAATGGTGGTTGTATCTGACTCTAATTTGGGGGTGCCTCTCCCTTTGGATTATAAACTCCCCCAAAGGCAGGAACCATTTTATTATTATTTTTAAAGCTCTTTGGTACATGTTCAAAAATCTTTGTGCATAGAATGGCATCTGCCTCCCCTGAAGCAACTAAAAGCTGAAGGAACATTAGCAGAGGCTATATGAGGTGTGATCAAAAGATACAGTGAATGTTTAAATAAAAAAATGTATTACAGTAAAAGACACACTACCATTAATCCCCCTCAAAATACTCCCCCTCGCTTCAAATACACTTCTCCCATCATTCTTGCCACTTTCTGAAGCAGTTCTGGAAGTCCTCTTTCGTGAGTGTCTTTACTTATCCTCCATCATAACAATGTCCCATGTCACACATCGCATCTGGTATACGGCAATTTCTGTCACATAAAAACATTATAGTGTGTCTTCACCTACCTTATTCACTGGATCTGGTACCGTGCAACTTCTAGCTCTTCCCCAGAGTCAAAATGACCATGAGAGAAAAATGTTTTGAATCGATTCAGGACATCAAGGCAGCCATGACAGCACAACTAAAGACACTCACGAAAGAGGACTTCCAGAATTGGAAGTGGCAAGAACGATGGGATAAGTGTGTTCGAAGTGAGGGGGAGTATTTTGGGGGGTATCAATGGCAATGTGTCTTTTACTGTAATAATTTTTTAAAATTTAAACATTCACTATATTTTTTTATCACACCTCGTATATTCATCTGTTCATTCACCCAACAAAGATTTATTGATGGTCTACTTGGTGTAATGCACAGAGCTAGAGATGCGGCCTTTTCTGACTTCCGCACCAGGTTAAAGTCTCCTCTTCATGTTATATTCTATTAACACAGACTACCTTTTCCTTTGTAGCACATACTGCAGCTGCGGTAAAATGATTGCTCGCATAACCAGTTGTTTATGGTCTGTCTCCTGCACTAGAAGAAAGCTCCATGAAGGAGGTGCAAGCTGCAGTCTTAGCAACGAACATAGTATCTAGAGCGAGACAGTGTTCAATAAACATTGGCTAACTGAATGCCTGAATGAATGAAGTAAAATGAAATATATTTTTGCCTTTAAGAAACTCACAGTTTACAGCAATGTTTCTCAACAAGGTGATTGTTTCCAGGACAGCTCCTTATTTTGTAGGGTTGTAAGTATTGGGGTGTGTTTGGAATCCCTTGGGCTTAGCCACTGCCCAGTGAATGCCAGCAGTGTGCCCCCTAATGCATTGGCACAGCCAAAACATCTTCCATATTTCCAAATTCTCCTGAGGGGGCTGCCCCACCTCTTATTCAGAAGCGTGGCACAGTGTTGGCTTGAATGAAAGGGACAGCAAGAACAGCAAAAAGGGGACAGATCCGGGAAATGACGAAGTAAAAACAATGGACAATGGGAAAAAAAATGGTGTGGAAAAGAGAGGGGAAGCAGTCTGACAGGAAACAACGTCTGGCTTAGAATGGTGCTGCTCATTGGAGTTCCCCAAGCCCGGGGGATTCTCTGGTGTCCCCTTAGCCACCCACCCAATGATCCTTCAGGGCAGATAAAGCATAAATTGCCTGGGAAGATTTCTTGGATGCTACTCATGATTAGGTCAGCAAAGCTCTGGCTTTCCATTTGATATCTGAGGTTTTCTAGAAAATTTTGGTGTGAGGCAAAAAAAACCACAAAAATAGTTTTTTGTTTGAGGCGAAAGGAGCTGAAAACCATGGTTCTAGGGTTAAGGTTGATGGTGCCAACTGGGATGGGGGAAGACCTTTAAACCAATGGTGGGGGACATTAAGACCCAAGAGAAAGTTTTGCCAAAGGGGACTGGTGTGAAAAGAAAATGAAATATGTTGAAAAGCCTTTTGCAGCACTGAGTGAGGGTAAGTGAAAGGAGAAGAATCCTGTGGAAAGGAAACAAAGGTGCCCTGAGAGCCTGTTGCGAGTTGGTGTGAGGGGCAGACACTGGGGTAACTGGTCTGAGGGCACCTCATTTTTGGAAAGTGCCCAGTGGTCACAGAAGACATGTAAAATTTAACACTCTTGTTGAGACCCACCAAAAAATGGAGGCCAGCCAAGCTAGTGACTCAGAGTTGGCATCCACAGCTGGCTGGCACTGGCTGCAGGGTGGAGGGTGCTTTCATTTCCAGCGGAAAAACATAAGCCCGTGTGGGGTGGTTTCATAACCAAGTGTCAAGTCATCCCTTATTGAAAAGGTTTCCCTGAGATTGGGACCATGACATACGCTTCTTTGTATGCCTCATAACAGTTAGTAGAGCTCCCCCCAAAAAAGAGGGGCTCAAGCCCTTCTTTCTGAATTGATCTGATTAAAGAGTTCAGAGTCCTCAACTTCAGCTGCTGTGCTACTACTGAAGGTAAGGCGGGTTTCCGCTGAGATGGAAGGGAGAGAGCGTCTCACCGGCTGAATGGAGGCCTTGAAGCATTAACGGAGCAGTGGTGTTCTCTTAAGTATGTGTCTTTAATCTAAAGAGCACAAGGTTCAGAATGAAGTGAAAAGGTGTACTGAATGAATGAATGAATGAATGAATGAATGAATGAATGAATGAATGAATGAATACATACACAGGCATAAGTCTACGGTTCTGACAACCTCTTTGATTACATAAGGACCAAAAGAGCTGTGGCAATCTGGCATAGAAACAGAGCAGCTTGTTTGTCATTGACCAAAGATCATTTCACGTATGAACTCAGTTTTGACATCCTGAGCCAACCACGAAAAAAAATTCTCTGTTTTAACTCATGCAAAATGGAAATGGAGTTATCTGGCTCAAAAATAAAACAGAAAAGAGACAAACACTGCTGTGTCACCCTTCAGTCTCTCCTTTGGCCCCAGGTGAGGCCAGGCCTTTTGAAAGCAGCCTCTCATCTCCCCGCCCAGACACATACGGCCCCGGCGACCACGCAGGCGGGCCGCGCGCCCTCACTCACAGTTTCCGGAGGATCATCCTCATGTGGGCATCAGGGCCCATCTGCGACAGCAGTAGCAGGGTGTCCTGGAGCTCCTCATCACATTCCTTCTTCTCCTCCTCAGTAGGCAGTGAGGCATCCTCGTGCTCGTCGTCCAAAAATCGATAAAATAAATATTTGTCTTGGAAATGATGCTCCTGGTCCACTACAGGAAACATGGAGGCGAGTGTCAGCGGTGGCACCTCTGCCTCTCAGCCCCGGTTACCAGAAACAAACGGATGGTGTCGGGCAAGAGAGTCAAGTGGCAGCCGAGTGGTGAGACTCCTCATCATTCTCGCTCTGCCTCGCCCAGGGCTGTGCAGCTGGAAGACATTGACGTCCCGGCTGCAGTCACACACCTCACAGCTCTCTCTGACCCGCCCCCCTCCTGGGCCGCCCCAGGACTCTCTTATGACAACCTGCCAACTTGTCTGACAGGAGCACTTTGACCAGCAAAAATTGCCTTGGTGACATTTTCTAGCATGTTGAACATAGGTCCCAAACTGGGAAATAACTAACTGCCAGCTCATGCTGTATAAGGGTTTTTGAAAGTACAGACTTAAAAAAACAACAACGCTACTTTGTCAGGATCAGAATTCATGCTTTTATTTCTCTATGTACTGGTTATAAACATGCCAGTCTGCACTTCAAAAAAGTTAGAATAAAATTGTTTGAACAAAGCTGACTAGATCAAGCTTCTAGGTCAGAAGATCCCTAAGAGGATCTAAGGTAATTTCCTTCCAGTTCTGTTTTTGAAAAGTTTTCTCTCTTGTTCCCTCTAAACAAAAAGATCTCGATTTCAGAAGGACAAAGTCAGGAAACTCGGCTCAGAACCCTTCATCTAAATGTCTTAAAGCTTTGAAGCCCCTTTTCAGGTTGGAATATCAACACTGCCAAAAGGTAAAGAGAGGTGGTAAATCCTTGCTACTCAAAATGTGATCCCAGAACAGCAGTACCTGGGAGCATGTTGGAATTGCAGAGCCTGAGGACCCGGGTCAGTTCTGCTGAATCAGAATCTGAATTTTAACAAGAGCCCCAGGTGATTTGTGCACAATAAAGTCTGAGAAACACTGACAAAACCATCCACACATTCCCAGGTGTTGGTAAATTCAATGAATGATTTTAATGGTTTGGCAGTTTGGAAAAGTGGTCTTCACGCAAATGGCGTGAGCAATTCGACCACAGAGACACTCCAGTCCTGAATAGCTACTCTGCTCAAGTGCAGCCCCTGTGAATATCAGAGGCCGCAACGGCAGCACATTCCTGATTTTAAATATGGTCCTCTTGTGGGTATACAAATTGGCTCTCCCAGATAACGCCATGGTTAAAAGGCAGCTTCTGAATTCATTACTTTCTTTCATGTCATCAGCCCAGCCCCCCATCTCACGGCTCTTCATCTTGCTCCTGCATTAGGGTTGCTATGCAGTGCTCAGAGTATAATCACACTATCAATGAACCGTGAATGCAAACTAATAAACATAATTGGAACTGATGCACTCGGGTTGCAATTTCATTTTCCCTTCATAACAGTCTTCCAAGTTAGGGAGGTACAATGGTGGAACACAGCAATCGATAGCATCCACTCGCTGCACTGCTAAATGAAGATGCTAGCACAGAGTCCCTAAAGGGAGCATAATTCTTTCTTGCCCCTTTGGGAGTTCAGTAACAACTTACCAAGGGAAACGCACTTACTGTGTTTCCCCGAAAATAAGACCTAGCCGGACAATCAGCTCTAATGCATCTTTTGAAGCAAAAATTAACATAAGACCTGGTCTTATTTTACTATAATATAAGATCAGGTCTATAATATAATATGATATGATATGATATGATATGATATGATATGATATGATATGATATGATATGATATGATATGATATGATATAATATAATTAAAATATAGCTATAATACTGGGTCTTATATTAATTTTTGCTCCAAAAGACATATTAGAGCTGATTGTCTGGCTAGGCCTTATTTTGGGGGAAACAAGGTAGCATTTCTTGAGGGTTTTCCAGGGACTGTGGCTCATCTTACCGTGGTTGAGAACACCGTCTTCTACCAGGACTTGCCACATGCCAACAGCTTGCGTTCGGGAGTGAACACACGGAGTCTGCTGCAGCATCCAGTCCACCAGCTCGGTTCCCACACAGCATTGTCTAAGGGGAGGTGGGACACAAAGGATGAGAAATCACCCCCTTGCCGATGAAGAGGTCTCTTTTGAGAGGAGATCCTCCAAAAGAGCTTAGCGCTCTTCCACCGTAAGAAGTCTCACTGCGAACAAAGCACCACATGGTGTGGCCTCGGGTTCTCAAACTCTTGTACGAACCAATAAAATCATTCCACTCAGGAGAGAAGCTTCTAAGCAAAGCTGACTCAACAAAAGAGCATTACAAGTTGCAGCACCAGGGGAGACCCAAGGACCACTAGACAGTGAGCATTATCAGGCAAGCTGAAGATCATGGGGCCAGAAAGTCTTTCATTTTGTGCCTGTCCCAGAAAAGTCTCAGTGTACAAAGAGGGCAAAGCAAAATTCCTTCACCTGAGCTTTGTGAGGAATGAGTTAATGTTTGTGAGTCACTCGGTGGTGCTCCATGAAAGCCGCTGTATAAGTGCAAAATTATATAGCACTTTATATTTTCAAGTAATACTACTGATGTTCCTTGGAGGGGTGTTGGGAGCAACAAGCAATTAGCGATGCAAATCTCTGAGAAATAAGGTCTATGTAATGAGCAACAGCACTTCTACAGAGGCTGTCATCTGCAGAGCTCCAAATGCTTTCTGTGTAGTCACACTGTCATCCCTGCGATGCCCCTCTGTGGTAAGTTGCTCAGGATGGGCAAACTACATGCATTAGTTAGGAAACATGTAATTATACACACACATTAGGAAACACTAAAAGCTTCAGTGGGGTGAGAGAGAAGGGTATGTGTCCATGGCATGATGGTTCAAGGGAGGAAATGGAACTTTAAGTCCTAGGGATGAATCCCAAGGGACAGTGTGACAGGCAGGAAGTCACAGAGCAGCGGGTTGCTCACAGCTGGCTCTGAGTCACTGGCAGGCTCCCTCCCAGGCTAAGGATGCCACTAGCTCTGGGGCACAGGCTGAGGCTGCGCCAAGACCAGGGAGCTCCTCGCTAGTGTAAAACAAGGAGATTCCTGGTACTGTGGCCCTTTAGGAGGAGGCTTAGCCTGGGGGGAGTCATGAGGTACAGCACCAGATCCGCGACCTATTAGCTAGGTGACTTTGGCCAGGCTGTTTCAACTCGCCGGTTCTCAGTGTTCTCATCCGTAAAAGAGAGGAGGAGGAAAAGCTGGTCGCTCAGGCCATTTCCAGTTCTAACAGTCTAGGACCTCTGACATCTATCAGCGCTCCTGGGACGCCCTGATTCAGGTCTGACCCTAGACTATTCCACAAGGAGGCTGTACTGAGGAGCCCTCCATTCCCAGGACTGCTCTGATTACAGCCTATACCCACACGTGAGAGCTGCAAGGGGCAAAGAGGCACCCAGGTACTACCCATTCTGAACCAAACGTATGACCTGTCAAAATATTCCTCTTCTAATGTGAGAATTTCTTAATGGGGAAGGTCTTGTCAAGTATTAAAAAAAAAAAATCCCATGTGGTTTTTAATCCAATGATTACCTTTATTAAACAGAGCACATGGAATGGAGATGATCTCAGATCATCTGGGCCCTGGTGCAGGGTGTAAGGACCCTGCAGTCAGAATACAGAACCAAAGCACACAGCTGCCCACTTGCAGCTGACGGAATCACTAGGTTTCTTCTCTGTCAGTGATCCTTAGCCACTTTGCAATTGACAGCAGATCTCTAGTGTAGTGATCCCTGGGGAGGACAGTGCCACGGGGAGACTTGAATCCCCTAGTACGACAGCAATGGTACAATGGGGGGTGAGGAGCAGCAGGGAGGATGAGGATGGAATGGGGAACAAGACCCGGGAGAAGAAACTCAAACTGCACCGCAGAAAAAACAAATCATGCCCTCTGGCTTCCAGTTGAGTCCATGGGTCATTACCAACAGATCATTAATTTGTGTCATAGGGTGTGGAACAGACATAACACCTACATTTCAGGGGTTTAGAATCTTAGTACTATGGAGCAAGAAAGAGATTACGGTTTCTCACTTCTAGTTTCCATTATCTGTCAGCAAAGATGACAGATTTTAATGGAATTTCCCTAATGTAAGAACACTTGGAAAAGCATAATCACATCTTAAATTAAGGGGAAAAATAATAAAAACATTTTAAAAAGAGAAAGGTCCTTTAGCCATAAGAGATTTTGAAATCCACTTAATGAGTTAAAGAAGTTGAACTCTCTCTGGGACATGTGATCACATTTTTTTTAAACCTTTACTCCCCTTAAAATTATAGCAGTGCGTAGGGACCACAGACTCCAAAAAGAACGAGCTTCCAGGGTGTGAGGAGAGGATGGCAATCATCCAAGACGCTGGCTAGTAAATACCAACATTGAAAGGCCTTGATGCACAATCCAGCCTCAGAGATGGACTGTGTACTAAGAGGAGTGTGTTCCCGATAACAATGACGTGTTTCTCAAATCCCACCTAATTTCCAAAACTCTGTCAAGAAGAGCCCAACTGAAAAGTAACAAATAAACTGTCAATTTTGGTCTTATAAACATATTCATGACAAATGCAAGCAGAAAAGGGTTACTTTGCGTGGAGTGCAGAAAAAGTGATCCCAAGAGGAAGAATTTGCTTTGTCTTTCCATCTCTGTTCTTGGACAAGAGACTGGATCTTGAGGCACAAATACTCAAAGGTTTGCTGTAGGGTGGGCCAGGTGTAATTTTACAGGTTGGTAGTCACTAGAAAAATATATATTCTTTAAAACAACAACAACAAACCAAATAAACAACAAAAAAGAATTTAAAAAGAGATATGTGTATATATATATATATATATATATATATATATATATATATATATATATATATCTCCTTCACGGTAACTTTAAAACGTGTGTTTCAGCTTTTCACTGTGTCTTATGAACTTGGTTCATGTGAATCAAATGGGCTTTGACTCATGCCAAGTCTGATGGGTTCTGAGGTCATGTCTAGGCTCAATGGGAAAGGGTGTCTGGCTGATTGTTGAAAGAGGGCTGTGAGACTGAATGGTGTGCCATATACAAGCCATTCTAGTTCCTAAACCCTTATTGAGTTGATAAAATCAAAAATTAAAGATTAGACATGAATTCATAGTTCACACACTATAGTTCAGTCACCCCAAAAGCTTCAACTAAATTGTGCAGCTCCAGTCTTTATCACTTTTTTAAATTGTAACAGCTATAATGAATCCTTAATTCCATATAATTATAGGTATGACGTGGTGCTGTACATTTACCATACGCATAACAGAATAAAATGTACATTAGAAGGTAAACTCTGTAAAGGACATCGTATACTTTTTTCACTCCTGTACTTAGAGCTTGGAACACAATAGTATCTGGTGACCAGTAGGTGCTTAATAAATTTGTGGAGTGAATAAATGATAGAATGAGTGAAAAGATCAACTGAACTTGGAAATTAACCAACCTTGGTTTAAATCCTTGCTCTGCCACTCACTAGATATATTTTCTTGGACAAGGGAAATTATTTAATCTCCCTGAGCCTGTTTTATCATCTGAAAAATGGTCATACACCTACCTAGCAGGGTGTGGTGAGGATTAAAAGAGATAACATATAGAAACTGACCTGGTACAGGGCTTCAAGCATAAATAAATGCTCAGCATGTTAGTTAACTCTCATCTAAATATAGTTTTCCTAAAAAACACTAGCAAACACACAGAAATACAGAAGTTTTCTTTTCTTTGTTCATCACAATTAAACCAATGTCCAAGCAAATTAGTTTAGGTGTAACTACTGAGAATATTGAGGGGAATTAAAGTTAAGCGGTATCCAAGACAAGCTTAGATCTTCCAAAACCTGGAAGATTATAAAACATGCTGGCCATGGATGGAAAACAGAGAAATGCAAGTTTGTTCCGATTTCACTGAACATGAACCTCAGGGGGCCACACCCTTTGGAATTACTGCACATACCTGTATGTTTTCAGGTGGTATTTTCTATCTCGTATCATGTGAGGTGCCCGAGAGAGAATGGCATTTCGTAAAATTTTTCCAGCCCTGAGGATCTTCTCTGAAGGGACCTGGATTTTAATCAGGTGGAAGGAGGGGAAGAGAAAGGAGAGTTTATAGAAGGGAAACAAACCAGGTGAATCCTTAAACCACTTTCCAATCTGACTCTGGCTTGAAAAATACAACTCAGACATTTACATTGTTCACTTGTGTGACATGTCACTGTTTTTGTTGAGAACTGAGTAACACTGAATATTTATCATCTCTAGAAAATGTATGTGAGGTTGCCTGATGTGATGCTCTGACATAGGAACTACCTCCAGGGGTTACTGATGGATCATCAACCCACCTACATCCCATTACCTTGGTAATGGTGTTAGCAGCACGAAGAGGAACGTGAGGTTCAATGAGAGGTGTCTGAAAAATAAAATGTTAAAGCAAAAGAAAATTAAACAAAAAGTTCACTAAAGAAAATTATGGGTTGGGGGATAATACAACATCCATTTTTATAAAACTCAAAATAGAATTTAAAAAACAAGACATAAAATCCGCCTATAGACTTGAATGCACAGGCATTCAAAGGGCAAAATTAAAACATTCTGTTTGCCAAAATTTAAATATAAATTACTAAAAATGAAATAAAAAACAGATAGGAATGATTAGATGTTTGTAGGCTTAATGAGAAGAGAATTGATATCTACTCAAAGCATAACAAACATCAGAGCAGAGGAAAAAGCAAAACAAGATAAACATGAATAGAGGTTAAAATGACCTACTTCAGGGGATAGGGAGAAAGCAATGATTTAGGATGGAAATGAGCAATTTCATCCTCCCTCACATAGTGAAGATTCTTTTTCTTTTTCTGCAATTTGCATTTTTAAAAAGAAAGTTTTAATTTTTACATGATGCTTTTTGGTGGTTGTATGCATTCAAGTTCCTAGAACCCAATGGTGCAGCTGTGTACCTTCTCTTGCATTTGCAAGGTGGTGTACAGTTTTCAGGATTCTGGGACTGTCAGAACAGCTCTAGGATCTAGATAAAGCTTCTGTCGCTATCCCTATTCTTCAGATGAAGGTGCTGAAGTGAAATCCCAGGGAAATGATTTGCTACACAGCTACACAGTCGAGTCCCCTAGTCCTACCAAAATCCTTTCTATTTCTCTGAAATATCTGGTAGAGGCATTCTCCAACAGAGGAGCTAGATTCAGTCAAAGGTGGTGGTCGAACCACCAAGACTACACTCTTTATATCATTTCCAGAAGGTAAGAAATGATGGCAGGTGTATTTATGAGATTGCGGTAGGCAGAATAATGCTCCCCCAAAGATGTCCATGTCCTTCCTTATCCCCAGGGCCCATGAATATATTAGATTTTGTGGTGAAAGGGACTCTGTAGATGTGATTAATAAGGATCAAAGTGGGAGATTTTCTAGTGCTTCCAATGTAATCATATGGGTCCTTAAAAGATGGAGGAGGGAGGCCGAAGAGTTATTAGAGCCAAAGAAATAGCAGAGAGCATAGGACTCAGCCTGATTTTGCTGGCTTTGATATGGAAGAAGCCAAGAGCCAAGGAATGAGGGCATTGTCTAGAAGATGGAAAGGCAAAACAACATATGAGCTTTCCCCAGAGCCTCCAGAAGGAACTGACCTGCCGACATCTTGATTTTAGCCCAGTGAGACCCATTTTAGACTTCTAAACTACAGCACTCTAACGTTATTAATTTCTGTTGTTTTAAGCCACTAGGCTTGTGGCAATTTGTCATAGCAGTGACAGAAAACTAATACAGAGATTATTATACTTCATACTAAAAACCCTACTTTTTGCAAATAGAAGCCATTACATTGAAAATAAATTGGCAGATTTTCCCTCTAGTCCTAATTAAAAAAAATATATAATCAGTGGGAAAATAAACATCAATATTAATTTAAAATACTTTGGGTACCTAAATACAAATATACATGTGTAAACATATGCCTTCCTTTTTATCAATGATAAATTTCAGGTGGGTTGATGCTTTTCATATCATAATAGCATTAAGGAAAAAGTGAAAAGAATCCTAAGCTTTAAGAAAAGAATACATGAGACATTTTGGCGTGACTGAAATCTCACTGAACTTGCTTAAACATTTTTATCACCTTGTTTTTTTTATTTCCTCTTGAAATCACTAGAGCACAATTGTCAAGCAATATTATAGTATTTTAGCAGCATACTGTTTACAATCAGCATAGACCAAAGAATTTCAGCCTGGTCCAATTCAACAGTAGCTTTAAACAGCTTTGCCCAGAAATAGCCCATGCTCCCTTCTGTTAGACCTTTCGGTGGAAGAAGGACCATGAGCTCATGGAGTCCCAGTGCTTGTATTACCTCCTCAAAGAAGACAGAATTCTGTGATGCTGAATCCCCTTAAAAAAAAGAAAAATGTTCGAAAGCACCAGACCAGCACGCACCAGGGTCCTGGAAATGTGTGCAGCTAAAACACACTGATTATTTCTGAGTATGTGAATCCCCAGGACTCATGCATCCTGTCTCTCTACGTTCCACAGGTGGGTTTGTATGTCTAGGATGGTGCCTGGTTATGTATCCAAATTTAGAAGCCTCTGGTTATGCTTGAAAATAATAGTAGAAACCCGTTTCTTTTTCTTGTCTTGGAAGAAAGAGGTGCAGGTATAAGTGGTGCAGAGTAGATGGATGTGGGATTCTGAGACAATCTTTGATTTCCTATTTTAAAAAGCTGCTTTCCTTTGCAGTTGCCTTTGAGAGGCTGGCTGAGCCACAGGTCAAGAAGATGCCCACGCTTGAGGATTACTGATGAATGTTTTATTCTTCAGTAGGTGCAAAAAAACGTTATTTGAAAATTCCATCTTTTTGTTTCACAGAAATGTCAACATTTTAACAAAATGCTAACAAGTGGTGCCGAGGTTGGTTTATTTTGCTGTATAGTTCCTTTTTTTGGTCCCTTGGCACCTGAAAAGAAAGTATTATAAGAGCAGGGGAAGCATGAGGCTTCAACCAGAATAGTTCTTTTGATTTGCAAGTAAAGGGGCAAAATGTACACAAGGTTGGCGTTTAGCTAGATAATCCTCGTACCAGCTCCAGGACCAGGATGCTGTTGAATCTGTGAAAGGCAGCATTCTTAGACCCTTCCCTGACTCAATGGTTGTAGTTTGCGGACAACATAATGAATGGATGCTTTGAGAAGGAGACAGTCCCTTTATTTAAGTAAAATCTCCAGGGAACATATGCAGGGTGAAAGTAGGGAAAGTTTTATTTTGGGGGAGTAAAAATCTGTCTTTGTAGGGAACGCTATATTCAGTTAGGCAAACTCCTGTGTTCTAAGAGCTACGTTGGTGCGTAGCAGCCATATGTTGTGGGAAACAGTCATTGGCTAATGCCTCTTCAGGGACCCCTCCATTTATGAGTTGATTGCTTTTGTATTTACTTTTTGGTTTCCCTTGGCTTTCACGTACAGTTGAGAATACCACTGTAGCTCTGCTTTACAGAATAAGGAGAAGAATTTCATTTTATAAATGATTAGGTCAAATAATAGCACAGGGAAAGAAGCGGCATGGTGATATTAGTGAGAATCAAGACAAGAAAAGCAGCCCTAAAGGCAGGACCAAGCATTTCCTGTAACAGAACCTTTACACATGTTGTCCACACATGTTGTCCGCACATGTGCCCTTCTACGTGTCATCTCCTTATTTTAGTATGACTTTCGTTTTTTATTGAGAAAACTAAGGCCAGAGACAGGTGGGAACCGAGCTCCCAGCTAATAACTGGAAGAGCTGGGAGCTGGATCCAGCCCCGTGCCTGAGCTGCAGAAACAATGACCCCATCCCACGTGCTCTTTTCTTTTACAGGCCTCTTTGCTCACCCTTTGGAAGAGTTTGTGTTCTGTTTGGCTCAAGTTCACTGAGAAAAAAGCATTTAAGCCCTTCTAGGTTATCAGGTATCAGACTTGACCTTAAGAGTTTCCAGCAATAAATTCAGTGACCTACGGAGATGAAAGCATCATGTGTCTTGCTTGGTCTGAATTAACTAATTTTTGTACTTGAGTAAATTTGACATGCAACACTGTGTAAGTTTAAGGTGCACAGCACTGTTACTTTGATACATTTATATATTATATGATGGCTGGTATAGCATATTTATCACCTTTTATAGTTATAGTACAATATTATTGTCTATATTCATTACACTGTGCGTTAGATCCCTACGGTTTATTTAGTACTCATTAAAAGTTTGTACCCTCTTGTTCCTCCCCACCACCTTCTGGTAAATTCCATTTTACTCTCTGATTTCTATGGATTTAACTTTTTCACATTCCACATAAAAGTGATATCATACAGCTTTTGTCTTTCTTTGTCTGACTTTATCTCACTTATCATAATATGCTCAGGTCCATCCATGTTGTCACGAATGGCAGGATATCCTCCTTTCTCATGGCTGAGTAAGTACTACATTATATACACATTTTTTTAATTCCCATGTTTATCTCAGCAATAGTCAAGATATGGAAACAACCCAAATACCCATCAATGGATGAATGGATAAATTAACTTTTTAAAAAGCAACGTTGTGACAATAAAACATTTGGTACTGAGGAACTGCCCTCCTAGGGGTAAGACAAATACACCAGGGACATGGGTAGCAGTCAAAGTCTGAGCAGGAAAATGCCAACCACTCAGAATTTCCCACAGAGGGAGTTTAATGCTGGAACTTGCTTTGCGGGTGGTAGGAGAGCTAAGCCAAACAGGCGACCGGGAGGTAACCCAGACGTTAGCAAAGTAAGAAGCCTCAGGTGGACGGAGAGGGGAAAAGGAGGCATTCCCAGAGCCTGAGCCAGGTGTCCCGGGGGAAGCTGGAACCTCGGGGAGCCTCCAGGTGCTAACGACAGGGCCCCTGGGGGAGATGCTACCCTCCCTCCCATGCTGAGAGGGGGGCAAGACCCTCCCACATCCAATGTCCCTCCAGCCAGAAGCCAGAGAAATAAGGAAAATAATTTAATTTTATAAATGCTTAGGTTTAAACAGAAGAGGAAAAGAAGTAGTATGGTGATATTAGCGAGATGATCAAAGCTAGAAAACCAGCTCTAAGAGCAAAACCAAGGTCAGATGAGCCTGGGAAACACTCGACAGGAGTCAGCCTCCTTGCGAGGCACAGGAGAGCACAGGAATTTGCAAAGAATTGCTCTGAGGACAAACAGGCCCAGGAACGGCAGAGCAGGGTGGCTGCACACAGAGTGGGGCAGGGCTGCTGCGTCTAGCATCTACCTCTCAGCCCTCTCACCCTCTCGCTATGCCATACCCCCTCAAGGCACTGTCCCCGTTGGGCTACAGACAACGAATGAGGACAGCAGCTGAGCACAGAGGAGACGTCATTAATGCTGCCTTGGTGTGTGTCCTAGGGTGGCCCTATGTTTTGACCTATAGCCAGAAAATACATATCGTAAGTGGGCCCTAAAAGGAATGGACTCTTCTCCAATTAAATTTCATACATTTCAACATGTCAATCATGTGTGGAGGATAAAAATTCTTTCTCCCAACCTGGGCATGAAAGAATCCAAATTGGGCTAGGAAAATATGATCCTAAAAAGCTAGGCAGAGAGAACAGATAAGGGCAGAGGTATTCAGCTTTCTCTCTGCTTTTCTTGGCGTTCTCCACTGAAGACTTCCCTTAGGATTGACCGTAATTGGTTTTTTGTTTGTTTGTTTCTGGAGAGAGGAGGCATTCTACTGCTTTTTATTATGTTTCTATTACTACTGAAAAGGAGACACAGTAAGGAGAAATATTCCTTTTGGCACCAGAGCCAATTCAGAAATACTAATCAGGTGATGAAAAATAATGAATTTATCCTCCATTACAAGATGCACAATAACTCCCCAGTAGATTATATTAAGGTATAAGGAACTGTAATAGGCTTCATGAAAAGCCATATTTAGGCCCTTTTGAAAGCAGATAATTCTTTTTACTCAAGTATTTGCTCGCAGAAGCCTTTTTGCAAGGCACCACATTTTAAGCCAAGAGATAAGAATAACAAGCTGGATTGGGACACAAAGCTCACGACAGAACTCTGGCAACACAGTGCAGTAAAAAGTCATATAAGTCCACATCCAATTTAATTCAACTATTTAATAAAGGCATATCATGTGCAGAGCAACGTGTTAGGCGAAAGTAGAACATGCTGATAAAGTGCCCAGTCTAAACGAGCTCTTGAGCATATTGGGAAAGCAAAACTTCCATGGGTTAAACCATTAGTGAGACAATATGAATCCACAAAGAAAAGCAACAACATTCTGAATTTCGAACTCCCCCTTTTTCATTTCAGGTGAGGAAATCCTTAAGAGGTAGGGAGAATACTATTCAATGTTTTTTAGTGAAAATGATATACTCTTAGGAGTGACATTCACTTATTTTGGCATTTGGGGATAATACAACTAAGGTCTTAGAAATGTGTGCCTCATTCTTGTAAAAGTTATCATCAATGTCATCACTCTTTGGTTGACTGGATGAAATTAAAGACTGAGTCAGACTCATAGACAGATTTCACCACTCTGAAATAACTATGTAAGGTTTTCCATTTATTAAATAATGGAAAAATCATCTATTGACCTCTTCGGCTTCCATCTGCAGGCTTTTTTTTTTTTTTTTTTAAGTTTTCCAAGTCAAACTTGGCTTGTAAAGGTCCAGTTTCAGCTTCCACGTGTAGGAGACTGAAAGTTGTCACTCCCATCCTTACAACTAGAAAATGCTGAACAAAGTGAAAACAAGGACTTCTCTTGGGCCTGTCAGAGAACTGAGGGTGCAGAGCAAACTACCTCCCCAAAATATGGAGAGACGAGGGATCTGGAGCCTACCACGAGCAGAAGACACAAGCTGGTAGGAACACTCAAATGGCTATAATGAATTAAACAAGGAGGCCATTGCACTGATGAGGCTCTCGTGCGATGGTGACTGGTGTAAGCAAACCAAAATCTAACCTGTAAATGTCCCACGGTTATGAAATTGAAACCCAAGAACAACCAATCACAAATAGCCAACTAGGCTGGAAGCTATTGCCAGTCAAAAATTTCCTTACTTTGCTCCTACCTTTTCTCTATAAAAGTATCTCCCTGAGCTCCTGTTCGCTCTGAACCACTTGCAGTGAGGTGCTGCCAGATTTTAATCAATTTATGCTCACATAAGCTCTTAACATTTTTAACATGCCTCAGTTTATCTTTTAACAATAGTAATTTTGATGAATTGCTGGTGGCTAAATGTGGAGTAGCTTGAGAGTGACAAACTCCCGTGGGAGGACAGTCTTGGGTGGGTCCCCACACTTTTGTGGATGTTGCATCCTGGAACCCCACCAGGTTCTGTTGATGAAGAGCCAAAAAAGATCTCCTGGTGGCTCTGGCAGGGGGAGGGGAAGAGGCATTGTGAAATACACCCAGAGCATTCTCCGTGACAAAGGCCTATTCTCCAGGGAAAAGACTTTACTAGGTATTATCCCATCTGGGGTAAGGGCATTTCTCTGACTCTAGTCCCCTCTAGCCTTCCTGTCTCACCTAAGGGAGGAAAAAGAAGCTAAAAAATAGTCATGGGGGGGTCACAGTGCAGGGACACAGGCCCACTAAATGACAGAGATTTAGTCATAAGATTATAGGATACTTTCCTTCCCCTACAATCCTCCAACCATGCCAGTGTAAAAATAGTGGGTTACAGCTGCCAGACGCAGACTGCAAGGAGGGGTTCGTAGGAAAGCCCAAACACAACCCAGGGGACAAAAACAAGGACATCAGAGGAATTTGAAGCCTCTGGCATCTACAGCTACAGCAGCCACATACAGCCCAGCCCAGCTCCTAGCCCAATTAGCGTAAAACCTCACACGAAAGGCTCATTTCTACCAGTTCCTTTTACACAATACATCATGTCTGGTTTTCCACCAAAAGTTACAAGATGCGCTAAAGGCAAGAAAAAACAGAGTCTGAAGAGACAAAGTAAACATCAGAGCCAGACTCAGATATGACACAGATTTTGAAATTGTCAGACAGGAAATTTAAATGACCTATGATTAATATGTTAACTAGGGAAGAGTATTCCATTAATAATACTAATAAAAAAGTAGACAATATGCAAGAATATATTGAGCAATGTAAGCAGAGAGAGAGAAACTCTAAGAAAGAAATGTCTTCCTTCCCTCTCCTTCCTCCATAGACCAACAACAGAGAAGGAAGGGCAGAAACTGGGCGGGAGTAGAAGAAAGCAGACCATGACCCTCTACCCACTGCTGGAACGAGCAGCCCAGTCTCTTCAGAGATTCCACTCCAACAAAAGCTAGAAATTTAAAAAAATGGATTTCACAAGTTATTTTGTAGATATTAACAAATCGATTCTAAAGTTTATATAGAGAAGCAAAAGACCCAGAAGAGCCGACTCAATACAGAAGAAGAACAAAGTTGGAGGATTGACGCTATTCTACTTCAAGACTTACTAGAAAGCTACAGTAATCAAGACAGTGTGGTTTTGGAAGAAAATAGAGAAATAGAACAGAATAGAGAGCCCAGAAATAGAGCCACATAAATATAGTCAACTGATCTTTGATCAAGGAGCAAAGGCACTACAATGGAGTGAAGTTAGTCTTCTCAACAAATGGTGCTGGAACGACTGGACATTCACATGCAAAAAAATGAATCTGGATATGGACCTTACACCAAACACAGATAGTAACTCAAAATGGATCACAGACCTAAATGTAAAATTATCCAACATAACATGTTATAATAACATACTATATAACATAATAGAATGAATTATCATGTTATATAATTCTAGCTTGAATAAAAACGGGTAAATATCAACTTATTCCATGGATATTCTCTGTGCTGTGCTAAAGCTGATTCACTAGAATTCAAAGGGGATTACACTGGTAAATTATGCTACATTTGGGTTAAGATACTTGGTTTGGGCAACAAAATGTTTAAAACGAGATTGGCCCCATTAGGGACACACTCTCTGCCCCATCTGAGAAGCTATAGAAACTGCTTTAAAAAAAAAAAAAAAAATAGCCCACTCCAGGTGATTTTTCTCATCCTTGTTGCTTCAAAGATTCATAATCAATGCATTAGATGAAACAGTTCAAAGAACCTTTTGGGGAGATTGGTTATCAGGTAAGGATAGTCCTGGATTTCTTATTTTTGAGAGATCTAGGGAATAGATGTCAATAGACGTCAATTGTGTCCTGAGTTGCCTTTGGGCCCCTCTGCATTTCCTGAATCTCAATTACTGCAAATATTTCCCTGCTTATGCCGTAGCTATTTACCTTTCTTTTTCTTCAAGTATATGAATGCCTTAAAATAAAAAAAAATAAAAAACTGTGTTCTTGTTATCTCGGAATCCCTGTGGTGTTTGGCTCACAGAGATTATTCATTAAATATTTATTTGATTAATATGTGGCAAAATCTCTGAGGAGCTTTTACCTGGCAGTGGTATAAAAAGAATGGAAAGAATTTTTCCTCTTTTCATTTCTGAGATTCCAGTTTTGCTCTTGTTGGTTAGATATGGAGAGGCTCAGTTTATTGGATGTTGGCAAATAATTTATAGATTATTTTACTTTCACTTCTCTCTTCCTGGGAATAACATTTCCCTTCAGTTCATATCTGTAATAAAGTGTTTGGAGGTTGCAAGGGAGAAACATTAAAGTTGATGCCTTTTTATTCCTTTAGATCAAGAAAGTTCTCAAAAATAGATTGTCCCAAAGACATGAAACCATCCCTCTTCATCATATGAGTTCCTCTTGTTTTTCCCTGGACAGACATGAGATCAGTTTTGAGTTTTCACTGTTTTTGGTGCTCTGAATGTTTTTTGGACATTTTTGAGAATTCATACATGTGAATTCATACATGAGAATTCTCATACATGTGATGGAACCTTAAAAATGCACATACATACATGCATCCAAAAATTCTGCTTATAATTAACAGACTTCCAGAAGTCCATACACAGATCCTAAAAATAAACATGTATATCCGTAGCATCTCAGAAATCCACTGCTAGATAAAAGCCCAACAGAAATATGTACATACATTCACCAAAAGACATATACTAGAATGTTAAGAGAACAGCTATTCACAATAGTCCACCCCCAACAGAATGGACAATAGATTGTGGTATATTCCCATAGTGGAATGAGAGAAACAATTTATAACTGCATACCACAATGTGGATAAAGTTCACAAACATAATAATGAAGGAAAGCAGCTATATACAGGAGGTATGTACTGGGCGATTGCATTTATCTAAAGTATAAAAACAGGTTACCTTTAGTTGGAGTAGTAGCTAGAAGGAGTTTCCTTCTGGAGTGGTAGTGACATTCTATGTCTTGATTTGGGTGTTGTTTACATGAGTGTGCTTGTGAAAATGAATTCACACAAATGACATGAACTTTTTTTTTTTTTACATGTGTATGCTAGGCTTTAATAAAAAGTTAAAAGAAAAAAACCTATTTTATAAATTAACTTAATCTCCTTATCAAAAAAATATTAAGAAGCTATTTACTAACCCTCATTATACATAGAAAAAAGTAAAGGAGACCTTGGGGTTTTGAAACTTAACATTTGAGTGGCACCTAGTCGTATGTGATCCTGACATAGAGCCCAACAGGCGGCAATTTGTACCCTTCAATTTTCCTTTGAGGGTGACTCATGCATATATGTCTGTATGCATGAAAGACACCCAGCAAAAATGTTACTACCAACAACCCCCCCAGAGCGTGGGCTTCAGGAGTAGGACACTGGGCAAGAGAGTGAGTCTAGTTGACCATCTAGCATTTTTAGACATTTTCATTCATTTAGTAATTCTGGAAAATTTTAGAATACTGATTACAAATGTTATGCATCTCTTGCTTACTATACCAATAAAACTCACAAAGGTATATAAATACATGAAAAATTAAAATATAAAGAGCATTAAAGTCAGTGTATAAGTAAATGTTTTATAGCTACTATATTTGATTTAAATATTAGCTATATCTGGCAAAGGATACCTTTTTCTAGCAGATCATAGTATTAATAAAATATCAATGGATGTTATTTATTCATATATTCCATTGTAAACACAATATGATTACATTCTCCTCAGATATTATGCTTAAGAAGCCCCATGATTTGACTCTCGAGAAAGTGACAAGTAGTTATCTATAGCCAACTATAAGTTTCTGAAGATATATGTTGTATCTGTCAAAAGTCTCAGAAAGTTTCACAAGTACTTTTAGGTAACGTGTTAAATTCAAAGTAAGTGACACGTATTTAATGTTATATGTTGTGGAAGTTCTTCAACTGACTTTTTTAAGTTAAGGTAACGGACAATCAGAAAACGCATATGATTTGTAGGCATCCTTACCCATTTGTCACCTGTTAGTGTCAGCATTAATACCTCAGCAGGTGGGTTTCACAAGGTCAGAGTTATACCCCATGCTGTCCTTGGTGGGGAACAAATGCAAGTCCCATCTAGCTGAATCCTATATACACATCACAAGTATTTTATAGAGGCACAAGGAGAAGGGGAGAAGGGATAGCAGCAGTTGTCTAGGTTGGCTCAAGGAAGCCTTCCCAGAGGAGGTGACATTTGACCCGAGTCTTCAGGACGAACCACCTAAAGGCTGCAGTGTAGTGTAGGCTAGAGCCCAAATCACAGAGGTGGGGATTTAAAGCATTCTGAGTCTTCTAGTCTGGCTGTAGCATAGAGCTGGAGTTGGAAAAGGTGGGGAAATGTGCAGGAAGATGCTACTTGTGAAGATATTACAGGTTCAGCCTTGTTAAGAAGACATCAGAAAGTCAGATTGTATTAAAGGCATATATGCGGCCTGACGATTACATTTGCAAACTCATCCTAGAGAGAGTGCTACATACCTCACTGCTGAATATCACTAGGTCACCTTTGAAGTACTCCCCTTGGGAAGCTATGCACTGACGCCAGCGCCTAGTCCACCCTTCAAGGCAATTTTGGAACTCTTTTACTGAAATGGCCATCAGAGCTGTCGTCATATTACCCTTGATGTCCTGAATGTCATCAAAATGTCTTCCTTTCAATATTTCTTCTATCTTTGGGTAAAGAAAGAAGTCATTGGGGGCCAGCTCAGGTGAGTAGGGAGGATGTTCCAATACAGTTATTTGTTTACTGGCTAAAACCTCCCTCACAGACAGAGTCGTGTGAGCTGGAGCATTGTTGTGATGCAAGAGCCATGAATTATTGGCGAAAAGTTCAGGTCGTCTAACTTTTTCACACAGCCTTTACAGCACTTCCAATGTTCACTGTTTGTCCAATGGGTACAAATACATAGTGAATAATCCCTCTGATGTTAAAAAAGGTTAGCAACATTGGTGCAACAAGTTCACGAAGTTAATTGTCAAACCTCGTACTGAGTTATTGGTTTTTACCTTTTCATCTTCTTTTTCATGACAAAATAATGCACGCTCATTAGAAAGTATGAACATATTCAATCATATAAACCACCACTCAAAGATAACTATGATTAGTATTTTAGAGTATTAATATTAATCCCTTTTGTGTAAGTGTGGATTTCATTTTATTTTTAACGGAAGTGTGATAATACTCTAGGTAAAATTTTGTATCTTCCCTTTTTACATAACACTAAATCATAAACAATTTCACATATTACTACAAATTCTTTGTAACCCTCATGTAAAAATTCCATTAAATGTAGATAACCATAATTTAATGGTTCTGTGGTTGCACCTTTAAGTTGTTTTTAATAATTTACTAGTATAAATATGCTGTGAGTTTAGGCAAAAGTTCTCCCCACCCATATTTGGAGTTATCTTCTCAGAATCGATTCCTGGAAGTAGAACGCCCAGGTCATGGGTCCAGGTTATTGATATATATTGATAAATTATGAAGCCTACATTGAAGGCAATTTCGATAGACCATTTCCTCTGGATAAACTCTTCGAAAAATGGTCTATCTTTGGCCTCTTGAATGTAGCCATTGGTTTCTATATTAAGACTAATAAATATTAATGTGGAACAAATTAATCATAAGACAAAAATTTCCAAGAGAAAAACACAAATACATTTTCCTAGCTTTTAAATGCATGCTTTGCAAAATGCCCTAAGCCATTATTTTAATAGCATAGTAACTCCCAGTTGGGAAAGGTAAAATAATTACCATGAAAAAAAAAATCTTTGTCCTGCACTTTGAATTGAAAACCATGCACTCAATTGACTTTTGTTCAGACTTCTGCATGTAGGTGTATTTGTCCGTATTGATTGAAAAATTTAAAAGACTTTTTTTTTCTGCCTCAGACAACCTGGTACACGAAAGCAGAAATAAATACAATTTTAGTACCAATACAGGACAAAACCATTCAAACAAATGACTTTGCTAGCTTTTAAGGACTCAGGAACCTGAGAGCAGTAGTATATTTAACCTATATTATTCAAAATACCAGGAATAGCAAAATCCTATTAATGTTTTCAAGAAATCTTTTAAGCCTTAACAAAGCTCATCAAAACAAAAATGATGAAAATCCTAAAAGGCATATCATATAAAACATGAAAACAAGGCAGAAAAGTAGCATACTACACAAGACACATCTGGCTCATAGGCCAAGTTCCCTAAACACAATCTTTTTTTTTTTTTAACCATCAAATTGCACTAGAGCAGACAATGGTTTCTGTTAGATGTGCCAACTGTTTTAAAAAGCTGAAGAAGTAAGTAGTGTGATATAGTACACTTTTAAATTTTGATTGCATTCATATTTTTCTTTCTTTCCCTTTCTGTACTTTTCTAATTTTCTAGAGTGTGCGTAAGAAGAAAAACCACCAATTTTTTAAAGCCTTACTATTACTGGAGGAATAATACACTGATGGATGGCATTCTACCTCAGGGTTGCACTATTTTGATTCAAAGTAATTTGAAAGGCTGTAGAACTACTTGAAACGTCTGCAAGCACAAAGAGAAGGAATCAAATGTTACTGTATTCTTTTATTGATGAGAAACTTTAACTGTGGACATAATTTTTTTTGGAAGTAAGATGAAGATTACAGCTCACCCTAAGGACAGGTTTTCACAGTATCTCTTTGAGAAAGGAGACATGTTCAGCTGCATATAACAAAGCAACAACAGCCCCTTGACTGAAGCTCTCAGTCAGACTGGGGCTAATCATTATAAGATTTGGTATATAAACCAAAGGCAGCAAGGGAACAGGACAAACAAATGGGAAAGAGAAACTCGTGGACACGGACAATAGTTTGGTGGTTGCCAGAGGGTAACGGGGGTGGGGGGTGGGGGGTGGGATATGAGGATGGGGGGGATCGAATATATGGTGATGGAAGGAGAACTGAATCTGGGTGAAGAACACACAATGGGATTTATAGATGATGTGATGCAGAATTGTACACCTGAAATCTATGTAATTTTACTGACAATTGTCACCGCAATAAATTTAATTTAAAAAAAAAACAAAAAAAAAAAACTGTGTATATTTCACAATTTTAAATGAACTCCTTATATGACAACTACCCGATATAGTTTATCAGCTTATGGTACACTTATGTAATTAAGAATACTTTAAAGCACAATTGCTGATATTTGAAAATAAAATTCAAACCTAAAAAAAAAAAAAAAGATTTGGTGATGAACTGGCTGTTTTCAGAAAAAGCACCAAGGATCTTGTTCCCATCTGCTTTTACAGGAGGCTCCAGATTCTGGAAGGATTGGCTTTTGCAGCCATGAAACAGAAATAGCCTAACTGTGGGAAGGTTGTCACGACTTGCAGTGGTGACAGAGGCTCACTCTGGGCACCCAGTACCTGAGTTAAGAAGAAGGGACCCCACTGCTTTCCTGTTTTCTGACTCTGCCTCTACCTGGCATTGGAAACACTACAAACCTCTGCTCAGTGCAGCTTAAAATGAAAGAAATGCTAGGCCGCATTTTAAAGTAAATCTCTTTTCCAAATAAAGACTGAACTTGTAATATGTTACTGTCTTACCACTTAAACCTAAAAGAGTTTTTGTTTTTTTTTTAAGTGAAGATAGTCAATGGTATTGTAAAATAAATTTTGAGAACTAAAAATTTCATTCTGTTACACAATGGGGTTTTCTCCAGAATGCAGATGAGGGTATATTACCAGGAACAGGAGGGAAGGAAGGAGACAGCCTCGGAAGTTCACATATTTGGGTTATCGGTGAGGGAAACACTCTCCATGTGATTTAATCTTAGTATTAAATTATTTTATTTCAAAATTACACAAAGAAAATGCCCTGGGTGAGTCACTATGCCTGAAACACCACAAATAATTGGTCAATTACTAGTTGGTACTTCTATTGCTTTACTCTTACTTTAAGCAGCCATTTTGAGAACTCTCTCTCTCTAATTATCATTAGGAGCTTAAACCTAAGTAACTTTACCACATTTAAAAGAAGGAGCAAGTTGGAATCTTTATGAATATATAGAATAGAGAAAACTCTGAGACTATATAGTTCACATAAAAACTCTCAGGATATGAAAAGCAAACACATATGGAAACAAAAACGAGTGGGGAAGAGCAAGGCAGTGAAAGTGGTTTTCATGTCTGATTTTGGGTTGGGGAGTTATGGGAAGCTGTTCATTTCTTTCTCATCTCATCTGTTTAGGGTGCTCACAACAGGTCCAGGAAAGAAGGGGAAGAAGGAAGGAAGGTTTGTGGATTCATCCTATTAGATACTATTCCAGGATCTGGAGAGGATAAGAACAAACGTTTATGTGTATTAAGTGCTCTTTGCTAAGCTCTTCACATGAATTATCTTATTTAATACTTACAACAACCCCTTGATGTATGCAGTTTTGTTATTTCCATTTCACAGATGAGGAAACTGAGGCTAAGGGCGGTTAAGTCCTTTGTCCCAGGTCATATAGCTGACAGGTGGCAGCTCTGGCACATGAACCCTCTGATTAACCACTACGACCATTACCCTACACGGCCTTCTATGGAAAATGCCCTTGCCCATCTTCCCTCTGAAGGAAGGGTGATTTTTTTAAAAGAGCCAATTTGATCGAGTCACTTTTCTATTTAATGGTATTCTATTTAATTTTCTATTTAACTCTTTAATGGTTCCCCATTCCTCTGGGAACAAATCCAAACTTCTGAACATTATTTAAAAGGCTCTTCACTAGATGATTACATAAAGAAGATGTGGTACATATGCACAATGTAATATTACTCAGTCATAAGATGAAATACCGCCATTTGGGACAACATGGATGAATCTTGAGATTATCATGCTAAGCGAAATAAGTCAGATAGAAAAAGTTGAGAACCATATGACTTCGCTCATATGTGGGGTATAAAACTGAAAGCAATAAACAAACAAGGCAAACAACCCAAAACTCACAGACACAGACAATTGTTTAGTGGTTACCAGAAAGTAAGGGGGATGGGGGTGAGGTAGAAGAAAGTAAAGGAGGTCAAATATATAGTGATGGAAGGAGAACTGACTCTGGGTGGTGAGTTCACAATGTAATATACAGATGATGTATTACAGAATTGTACACTTGAAATCTATGTAATTGCATTAACCAACATTACCCCAATAAATTTAATTTTTAAAATAATGTGAATTATACTATGTCATGAAAAAATGTCTTAGGGTGAACAAAATATTGTCACTACTCATTTTAAAATGTATGATATTAGCTTAGTAATTGTGTTATGTCAGCATTGTAATAGGCCTACTGCATCCATAGGACTGACACATAATAAGTTTTCAACAAATATCTGTTGAATAAACAAACAAACAAACAAACAAAGACTCTTCATAATTTCACCTCTGCCTACCTCTCCAGCCTCATTTTCTACCATTGCCCGCTTGTGCAATTGCTCAGAATGTTTTTCCAGCCCCTCATATATGCCAGACTCTTTTGTTTTGGAGGTTTTGCCCATTCTGCTCCCTCTGCCTATAACATGCGTTCCCCTCCCTTTTCCCGACTTCCTTATCCTTCTAGTCTCAGCCAAATGTGCCAGGCCCTCTATTATATGCTTCTAGAGCTGCAATGTCCGATATCATAGCCACTAGCTAGAAGTGACCATTGAACACTTGAAAAGTGGCCTGTCTCAACTGAGACCTGAGTGTGAAATACACAGTGGCGTTGGAAGACTAAGTACAAGAAAAAAATAAAGTAAAATATATTGGTAATCATGTCTTATATTGGTTACATGTTGAAATGGGAATATTTTAGATACACTGGGTTAAATAAAATATATTATGAAAATTAATTTTATCTTTTTCTTTCTACTTTTTAAAATGTGGCTGCTAGAAAAATTTAAATTACACATGTGCCTCGTGTTACATTTCTGTTGGACAGTGCTGCTTTAGGCACCCTGCACTTCCTTTTGGTAACACACATTCCAGTTGTAGTTACTTGTTTACTATCTGACTTTTTACCAGACTAAGATCTAGGAGGGAGGGTGGTGTCTGTTTTATCCCCGCTGGTGCTCCAGTGCTGAGGACAGTGCCTGGCATGGCATGGCTAAATTGAATTGTTGAAATAATGAAAGCTAATGAAAGGTGGGGACCAGTTGGAAAAAGAAGAGTAGCAAAAACACTATCTCCTTTAGCACAAAATGTGAATGTGGTCCTTAAATCTTGATTTGAGAAAGGAAGAAAGGAGATGGTGCCTATGAGTTTGGGCTAAGAGAATTTGAAAATATATTACTAGAGATATAAGTGAGGCAAATCAACTTTCACTTGTTTATAATCAAAACGATATAGTATTTGTTGCATGCACACTATGTGAACTTTATACGTATAGATTCTTATCTAATCCTCACAACAAATGCAGGAAGTAGGTATTATTGTTACCAACTCATTTTTAGAGAATGAACTTGAGTCTTAGAGACGGTAAGTAACTGCTCAAGGCCATATAACTAAGAAGTAGCAAAGCCAACATGTGAACTCAAGCAGTGTGGCCCCAGCCTCCTCGCTGGTTTATTCCTGCGGCATAGCTACATTACTCCTATGGCATATTGCCGTTATACAGCTTGCACAGATGTACAGTAGTCCCCCTTTATCTGCAGGGAATACTTCCCAAGACTCCCAGTGGATGCCTGAAACTGTGGATAGTACTGAACTCTATATATACTAGGTATATAGGTTTTTCCTATATACATATACCCATGACAAGGGATGATTCACGTCCCAGGAGGAACAGAGCAGGATGGAGAAAGATTTCATCATGTTACTCAGAATGGTGCACAATTTAAAACTTATGAATTGTTTATTTCTAGAACTTTCCATGTAATATTTTTGGACTGTGGGTGACCCCAGATAACTGAAACCATGGAAAGTGAAACTGTGGATGGGGGGGTGAGGGGACTACTGTATAAAGAGATATCTCTGCCCAGAAACAGGCTCTACCCTTATTCCCCAATCATTTAGTTTTTACAAGCCTTAACAATAGGAAGTAGGTAAGCATTTAATCAAGTGCTTACTTTTTTCATCAGACATGCAATAAGAACTTTCCACAGATTATTTTATTTATTTTTCACTCTAACTTCATGAGGTGAATGTTTTTCTTCTCTATTGCAAAGACAAAAAAACTAAAGATAGAGAAATTAGAAACAACTAAGATATGCAACACTATACAAATGGTTAAAAATAACTGATGATCCATTAAAAATTAGAGGACATTTTTCAACCATTACAAATAATGTTTCATGGAAGAGTTAAAATATATGGTAAGAATGATTACACTAAAAACCTAACAGCAAGAATGTCTTTTCTCATCACTCTTATTCAACATCATACTGGAAGTCCTAGCTAGTGAATCAAGAAAAAATAAATAAAATGTACACAGATTGGAGAGGAAGAAATAAAACTGTCTTTATTTGCAGATGACATGATTGTCTATGGAGAAAACCCCAAAGAATCTACAAAAGAAGTTTTGGAACCAATAAGCAAGTATAGCAAGGTCATAGGATATAAGGTCATTAAAAACAAAAACAAAAACAAAAAACCCCAAAACAAAACAAAAACCAAACAACAACAACAAAAAACCAGTTGTCTTTCTATATACCAGCAACAAACAATTGGATTTTTGAAATTTATAAAACAATACCTGTTGCAAAACTATCAAGAAAAATCATGAAATGCTTAGGTATAAATCTAACAAAATATCTACAGGATACATATGTAGAAAACTACAAAATACTGGTGAAAGAAATCAAAGAAAATCTAAATAAATGGAGAAATATTCCAAGTTTAAGGATTGGAAGACTCAATATTGTTAAGATGTCAATTTTCCCCAACTTGATCTGTAGATCCAGTGTAATCCAATCAAAATCACAGCAAGCTACTTTGTAGATACTGACAAACTGTTTCTATAATTTATGGAAAGGAAAAGTACCTACATTAACCAACACAATACATAAGAAGACCTATACACTATAGTCAACTGATCTACAAAGGAGCAAAGGCAATTCAATGGAGCAAAGACAGTCTTTTCAACAAACAGAACTGGAAAAATTAGATGCCTGTATGCCAAAAAATAAATAAATAAATAAATAAATGAACATAAGCATTGACCATATAGCTTTCACTCACAAACAAACAAACAAACAATAACAAAATCCCTCAAAACGGATCATACGCCTAAATATAAGAAGCAAATCTATAAAACTTTTGGAAGAAAACAGAAAAAAATCTAAATGACCTTTAGTTTGGTGATGAGTTCTTACATACAATACCAAAAGTATGATCAATAAAAGAAAATATTGATGTTGAACTTTATTGAAATTAAAAACTTTCGCTGTGTGCATGCTATTAAGAAGATGAAAATACATGCCACAGACTGGGAGAAAATATTTGCAAAACACATATCTCTCAAAGGACATATCCAAAATATACAAAGACATCTTAACACAATAAAAATAACCCAATTTAAAAATGGGCAAAAGACCTTAACAGATACTTCTACAAAGAAGAGATACAGATGGCAAATAGGATATGAAAAGATATTTGACATTATTTGTCAGTAGGGAAACAAAAATCAAAACAAGAATGAGATACCACTACATACCTATTAGAATGGCTAAAATACAGAAAAATACTGAAAACAGATAATACCAATTGTTAGTGAAGATGCAGAATAAAGTAACCATCATTCATTATTGGTGGGGATGCAAAATGGTATGGCTACTTTGGAAGACAGTTTAGCAGTTTCTTACAAAACTAAATATAGTTTTATCATACAGTCTAGCAATTATACCCCTAAGTATTTATCCAACTGATTTGAAAACTTATGTCCACACAAAATATGCCCACAAATGTTTATAACAGTTTTATTTTAATTCCCAAAAACGGAAGCAACCAAGATGTCCTTAAATAGGAAAATGAATAAACAAACTGTGGCACATCTATACAATGGAACACTATTCAGCAATAAAAGAATGACCAAGCCATGCAAAAATATTTTATCTTAAATGGATATTGCTAAGTGAAAGAAACCAGTCTGAAAAGGCTACATATGGTATCATGTCATTTGTGACATCTGAAAAAAATGAAATTATAGAGAGAACAAACAAATTAGTGATTGCCAGAGTTACTGATATGGAGGAAGAATGGATAGGCAAAGCACAGGAAGTTTTTTAGGGCAGTAAAAAACTATTTTGTATGATACTGTAAATGCAGATATATGACACTATACATTTGTCAAAACCCATAGAACTGTACAGCACAAAGAGTGAAACAATATATGCAGATTAAAAAGATCATTTAGGAGGTTAGGGATCCCAGGATGGAATGCAGCTTGTGACAAGATAATTTGACGATGTTACAAACGTATCAAATGATCTCACTGAAGGGAGTATGGTGAGGGAGGTGGGAAAGGTGTCGACTTAATTTCAGAAATGAATGGAGTCTGTAAGACTAAAGGCAAAAAAACACTGTACATAAGCACGCTGTTCTAGTAGATAAAGTTTGTTTCTCAAGGGGGTTCTGGTAATAAATCTAAAACCACCATACATATATACTGAATAAGACAAGTAAATAGATGGCAGATGGTACGAGTCAAATTTCTCACTGTCGGGGTGGGAAGTTACAGACAAACATGGAGAAAACGCTAGAGTGAACCATGTGGTAATGGATTAGAGTTATAAAAATAAAAATCAGTCTGAACTCATATTTAGCTAAATAGAGATACAGATAGTATATATAAACAAACATTTATACATATGTTTATATGCTCAAATTAGTATGCTTGTATGTATATTTCCTTGCTCTCTCAGCTGAAAGGGCTTAGAAGCAATAACATCCCAGTAGAAACAAGCACACCTGCCACCTGGATCTTGGTTTCTCACACCATTCTTCAGTAAAAGGAACCAAGGATCCTTGGCAAAGTGGCAGTGGCTAAGACAGGAACAGGGAATGTACAAGCATCTGGTTGTGTCAGAAAGTGAGGAAGTGTCCAAATACAATGATGGGGGTGTGAAAAAGAAACACAGGAGAGAAATAAAAGAGCTCCCAATGGCCACAGCTGGAACAAGTTGAGCAACAAAATAAATATAGTTGTATTAGATGATAACCCAAAGTATACAATAAATACCCATGAGTCCATACTGATATAAACAAATGCTTTAAAATGAATAAATAAATAAGGCAGAAGGAGACAAATTGTTCACGAAGAAGAATTGCAAATAATTTATGCAGATGTTCACTATCAAGGAGGTGAAGCATAACTCCCTACTAAAGTGTGGGCGGTGCATACATAGTAACTTCCTTCCGGATTCAGTAGGGAAAAGCTGGTGAGGAAGAGTGATTTACAATGGGAAACTGGGCAAATACTACCTCACTTACCCAGGTAATTAAGGTCAACATCAACAATGATAAATCATATTGATAGTAAGTATCTTAGTATGATGTGATAAAAATGGTACATTATTTCTATGGTCTTTCCCCAAAAACCCATAATCTAAGTCTAGTCTTGAAAAAAAAACATCAGTCGACTCAAAACTGAGGGACAGTTTCCTAAATACCTGACCAGCATCCCTCAAATCTGTCAGTCCTCAACAACAAGGAAAGTTTGAGAAACCTAAGAGCTTGAGGAGCCAGGACCAAGAACTGTAAAGTGATATCCTAGATGGGATGCTGGAACAGAAAAAGGACATCACGTAAAAACAAAGGAAATCTGAATAAAGAATGGACTTTGGTTAATGATAACATATCAGTAGTGGTTCATAAAAAATGGTGAAAGATAAAAACTGTCAACCCATAACTCTCTATCCAATGAAAATACCCTCTAGGAATGAAGGTAAAGATATTCCCAATGAAGGAAAATTTAGGGGAATTCATAGCCAGCAGACCTGTTTTATAAGAGCTTTTAAAGGAAGTTCTTCAGACAGAAGGGAAATGGTACCAGAGGGAAACTTAGAACGTCAGAAATAAAGGAAGAACAACAGCAGTGTAGCTGAAAATAATTTTAAAAATGGGAAGGGGGTGGTGTGAAAACTAACTTTTACAATATATAGATTGCTGTTTGAAAAAAAACTATTGCAGAAGAAATTCATTCTCCAATATGGTTGAAACAATATTAAATAATTTAAAAAGTCCTTTAAAAACTTAATTGAAAAAAGTAGGCTATGAAACTATATATAGAAAGAGAACTAAATGTGTTTCTATATATTAAATATAGAAATACACAGAGCTCTGGGTGGTGGTATTTTGGGAGATGTTTAAAATAGTTTCATGTTTCCAAATATTCAACACAAGCACTATTAAATTTATGATGCAGAAAAGATAACCATTGTTTAAAAAAATCCACTGTCTTACTAGACTTCATTTTAGACTCTTGGCACAAACATTTCCTCTTAGGCGCACAATATAAGCTTCAATGACTCATCTGAATGTAAATTTGGCTCTTAGACTTTAAAGACTTAAAATCAAATAGATAAAAAAGAAGACATTCCTATAGTATTCTAGGACAAATAGGATTGCTTATGTCATCTACTGATTCAGAACCCACATCTAAGGAGCTCAAAAGACTTAACAAGATCAAATCTTGTTAATTTCCACATCATACATGTTAAGACAGTGAAAAAGAAATTATGATTCTGATTGAATTGGAACGCATGGAATTTCTAAAGCACAATGCTTATTGCAATCAGAGCTATTGCAAAATGTGATGTCAACATAATTCTCCTAAGTGCTTCTGTGCTACTGCTTCATAAACAAGGGATGAAGACTAACCCCAAATGAGATATTGATTGCATTATGATGTTATCTGAGTACTCCACAGGAAAGGGACTGATTTGTTAGCAGTCAGCCAAATGTGCCTCACTGGGGAGGAAGAGTAAACATCTACCATTTCCTGTCCCCCCTTTTCCTGGGCATAGACCTGCTCCTCCTCTTCAGAACTGAGCCCACACTGGCTCAGAGTTGGGGTGGAGGGACCACAGGACCCACACTAGATCAGTAAGTATACTTCTGCAAGGTTTTCTAACTGTAGCTGCCATTTTGGTGGCCATGTTTGCTGGCTTGGGGGGAAGTAGAAAGTAGAGCCCTTGGCTTCTAGTAGCTAAAGGCCAACTCCACACCTGTTCTTCCTGTGGACTGGGTCTATGAGTCCCCAACTTACAGTCTTGTTTACTTTTGAGGTGGCTTGATATGAGTTTCTGCCATCTGTATCTACAGAGTAGAGTCTGAAGTTATACAATAACTTAGTAACTCTGCAATCTTGTGAAGAGGGAGAATGTTGGGGTATGTGTGAGTAATGAAACATTCCTTTCTCAGAAATCCTTTGGTTCAAGTTATGTGGCTCTTACAATGTGTGAGGTATTTCGGCACCATTTCTCAGTAGCACATTCTGATATAATTATCCATTTATCTATCTCTCTGCTAGATTATTTAGGGTGTAAGGTTGTTTGGTCTTTGAAGACTTAGTTTTACTGGACTTTGCATCTCAAGAGCCAAAGTATATGCCTACATGGCACGTAGTGGCCACTTAATCAATGTTAGTTGATTTAAAAAGGATTAAATAAAATACGATCATTTTTCCTATTACAGAATCACTTCACTCCTTCAAACTTTATTAATTGGAAATTTGTGACTAGGCTAGAAAAATTAATTTATTTAAGAAAAAGGGTGTTATTATCCTATTTAGTAGTACAAGAAACCATAAAGAAAATGATTAAACTAATTAAGAAAATAAATTGTTTCAAGTAGGCCATCGCTATTTAAAATCACTGACTCATATAGAAATAATCTGTGGGCTAAGTTACAAATAATACCCCTATACCTATTCATTAAATTAGGTCCCTGAGGATGTTTATTAAGCAACACTTTGTTAGCTTGATTCATTTACTATTTGTACTTGAAATATCCACAAAACAACCTTTTACCATTTCAAAAGGTGACATTTGCAGTTCTACATACAGTTTACTTACAAACATAAATTCTCTTAAAATCTACAAAATATAACAGAGAGAGGAGATAAACATAATAAAATTCTTGCTGATTTTTGCTTCATTATTTTTATTTCTTTCAGACACTTTCCAATTTTATTCATGCCCCAGGCACATGCTACTTAGTCTGAAAACCCAACATCCAATCTCATTATCACTCTCTAATGTTGATTATCATTAACTATTGACTGGATCGAGGAGTCACAGCACAAAAGTCTCATCACACCTTATTCCTGGCTATTGCCGAGAACGACCTTCAAACTCCGTCTCCAAATTCACTTTATCGTCAGCATTCCCTTTCTTAGTTATTGCCAGCTGTACCCTTCCACGTGGTCAGGCCCCAAACCCTGAAGCCCTCCTGACTCCTTCCTTTCTCTCCCCTCACATTTCGTCCATGAGAAAATCCTATGAGCTCCATTTTCAAATCCACCGAGAACGTACCACTTCCCACCACCACCACTGCCACTGTGCCGTCTTCTGTGTCTCTCCATGAGGTACCACACTAGCTGCCCAGGAGCCGAGGACATTAGTGACAGTGCTATTTAAAACTATTTCCATTCTCATGTGCTTATTTATGTGAATGAGCTTTCCTAGTACTTACATACCTAAAAACCAAGAAGAGGAATAGAATTGATACTAAACCCCTGTTGCATATAGATAACAAATTCATTTTTAAAAAGCACCCAAGTCACTCAGTGATGCATTTCTAATGATAATTTGCTTTAATATTTAATAATTATTTTTAAAAAATCTATAAAATACTTATTTTGTTTGTCAACTATGCATTCCTACTAACTGTCATAATTCAATCCAGAAGAAAATATTTGATAGGGACCCATGGTCACAAGAAATTTTATAATGTTAAGATTTAAACGTACATACTCATTTTTGATACATGAAAGTATAAGAATAGGGTGATCAAGAAGACACTTTCAATCATAAAAATACATTACAACTTGGAGGTGCAAGATTAACCCTGGACAGTTCACATTTGGACAAGTAATATGAAGGAAAATTATCTTCTATTTTACTTAAGAGACTGCTATGTTTGGGTCTTTGTTATTGTAGCTGAATCTGTATATACTAATACATTGATACAATTAAAAAAGTAATCAGGCCTGGAAACAAAATCATTGCAGGGAATAAAATTATATGGCGGAAATAGGATGGGACTATGATTTAAAGGAAAAAAAGAAATAATGTAACATTGCGAACACTTAAAGCAGAGATGTTCATATATTTTTAAAACAGTAAGTAACAAATTGTTTCCCGTAATGCCTGACTCTGGTCTAATACACAGTAAGCATTCTATAAAAATTTGCTAATTAATAGAATCACTTCTTTGGAAAATTTGTCTGACTTAAAGAATTGGAACTAAATATCTTTCTATGGACTGGCAGACCAAAAGTACTCCTTCATTTAGGAAAGCCAAACATCAATAACATATTAGATCGAAAGGCATATGAATGAAGTAATGAAAATGAATGAGGGAATGAACTGGATATTTTGGTTAACGTGGAGGTTCCCAAGTACCAGGCATCTCACAAAAGAAAATAACATTTACTATTAACATTTCCACTTTCATCCAAACATTTTTGTGCCATGTAACTAAAACTTCAGCTTTAAGGTTAGACATGCAGAAACCCTGGAGTGGCCACCAGAGGGAGCCCAAGTGTTTTTCTGAATATACCAGACACCAAAGAGAAAAAGAAAACCAGTACAACATATAAAGCTGGGGAAGTGGGAGCATAGGGGTAGGTAGGGGGAGGGACCATGACCTGTTTCGTTCACTTATAAGAATAGCTTGTGGGACAACAGAGCCATTTTTTGCATTTATGGTACAAATTTGTTTACTAGGCAGTTGTACATTGCAATACTTTGACACTTTTAAGAGGAGAATTGGTTAAACATAATATTAAAACCTCACATACCCTAAAACTAGGAGGTCCAGGGTGGACTGCTGTGATGGCATCCATGGCTTGCTGCGGGGCCCCCAGACAAAGCAGGCGCCTTCTCCAGCTTATCTTCATGTTCCTACTCTGACTCTATCCTGGTCCATCCTTGTAATCAACTTTGGGTGTGGTTTCCTCACTTTGTTTGGGATGCAGTTATCAAATTACAGCACCGAGTGAGCACTTGGTGTGACTTGGGAATTTTTCATTCTCCTGGCTAAGCCAAGTCATATGGACATTAAGATGAATGACTTTCCATTTGGCATCCTGAAGTCTTCCCAGAATTTAGAACTGGACCAAATCCTAACAGGATGCAAGAGCACCTTTATAAACCTTCCCAGACCCAATCACCATGTGAACCAGACCCCGCCGGCAAACCTCAGTGATCCCTCAGGTTAGAAACATATCCATGGGCTGAGGCTGCACACCAAGGAATGACCCTATTTAGAACTGAGCGTAATACAATGTTTTTCGAGAGCAGTGTCAAGTTTCAGAATTTTCCCCATGCTTTACCTTATTTGATCTCCCAGCAGTCCTTTCATTGTGGTAGTTCAGGAATCACTATCTTATCAATGAGGAAACTGAAACTTCTGGAGGTTGTGACTTGCTCAGTGCTGCTGACTATTAAATGTCAGGGACAGAAATTGATGCATTTTGGGGGACTTGAACTATAACAATGAATGAGTGTTGAACTATAAGACATTATACTAATGTCTTCTGAGATAGAAAATTACCATCTTCCTTTGCTTCCAAATTACAAGTGAGTGCCAAGTGTGATGAAGTGAGTTTAACGATGTAGCACTTTTTTTACCCAGTATTCTCATGACATGCTTCCTTAAGTTTCTTGTTCATGTCTGGGTGGGGTAATTTTACCATGTATACAAATAAATTAGCACAAACAAATAATTTCCACAAGGTTAGGTTGCCTGCTGACTGCTGTTAGATTTAACATGTGGACTAATGCTTTGAATATGGAATCAAAAGCATTCTTATTGAATGTGACAATGACACCCAATTGGGAGGGGGTGGCTGGCACCTCGGAGAACTAGAATGAAATTTAAAATGACCTCGGCAAATGGAAAAGGAAAAAGAGGGGAAAATTCAATACAAAGCTTTGCAGAGTGATTCATTCTAGAGAATGGGGGGAAAAACAAAGGAGAACAACAGAAATGAGGGAGCACTGACTCGTCGGCAATTGCAGCAGAAAAGGATCTGGGGATCAGAGTGAACAATCGGCTTCAGAGGCCTCAGCAATCTAGATCTGTCCTTTTAAAAAAGAAGGCATGCTATGGGGAGGCATGATACAGGGCAAAATGCAAGCTAATTCCTCACCTACATTCAAAACAGATCAAGCTTAAGGGTAAAACATGATGTTTTGCTGGGACCTGGAAATGCCTGAAGCTGGGAAGCCAGATTTTGACAACTTTAACAAGGTTTCTAGAAAGCAGAATGCCCAAAATACTGAACAGTTTTTCATTTTCGACCTGAGGAAATTAGCCCCAAGAGATAAAGTTCTGGGGCTCTGTTCCTTGGTTCATGCAATGTCCTCCTTTCTCTTCTACCTGGGTAACGTCTACTTTCCATCAAGAGTGCATGCAGGCATTTCCTCCTCCGGGAGGCCTGCTCCGAGCCCCTTCCCTTCTCCCTGAGAACTGCACACTGCCCCCTTGTGTCCTGGTACAGAGTGGGTGCCAGCCCTGGCTAAGCACTTGGCATGCAGCACCTCATTAATCCTCCTGGAAGCACCCTGGGGTAGGACACTGTTCTTATTCCTGATCCGTATATGAGGAAACAGAGGACTAAGGAGGGGAGCTGACTTGTCCACCCTTCTCATGGGTAGCAAGTAGCAGAGCTGGGCTTTAACTCAAGCCTGACGAGCTCCTAGGCCACATCCTCATGCCACGCTTTCTGCCCACATGTGTCCACGACACTTCCTTGCACTAATGTGTTCACATGTCTGCCTCTATCCACTGATTACAGCTCCCTGAAGATAAACTGCTTCATTTGTTTTCATAGTCCTCCATGGGGCCTGGGATCAATCAATACGCATGTGTTAAATGAAAGTTTTCAAGCAAATAGATGGCACATTTTATGGGCATTTCTGAATCATTCTTTGACTGAAGGAAAATAGAAAATAAAGCAAAGTTGAAGTGCAGAGAACTTAAACAATTTTAAAAACTGGCAATATGAATTCTGAACTATACCAGAACTACTAAAGATGATTTTACAATTTTCTTTTCTGGAAAATTTAAAGAATGAAAATAGCTAAATATATATTTATACATACATACATATGTATGTGTCTATATATGTAGATGTGTGTGTGTGTGTATGTACATCAGAGATAGATAATATCTATCATCTCTCTCTCTCTTCAATGTAATTTTACCTATAGGTAAGGAAAATGACTACAGAATATTTTAACATCAGTAGATTCAAGGGAGCCTGTCTGATACACAACTGTTATAAGAAAAGAATCCAAATATTAAATGACATGTTATCCCCAGATTAATTTATCCTATCTGAGATTGCTACACTTTGCTCTCTGAAACATGAGACGTATTTTGCAAATAGTCTGGTTTCAATTTCTCAAAACAAGAAAATTAAAAATTCAAATACATAAAGGACACTACATATTTTATTCTCACGCTCAGTTGAGATAACATGCTAGCAGCCCAGAGTTACAGGTGATGAACGTATTACCTGCAGCACAGGATGAAATATTTCTGAAGACAGCAATACACTCTCCCCTAACTTTGGACTCAGCAGTTAGTACCTTACTATCAACACGACTTTACGTTCCTTGTCCCTGCTGGTGGTGTAACTGATTCTCAGCAGCACAGCCTGTACGGAGCAGCCTCACCTCAGGCCTGCGCTATTTCTTAAAGTGAGAGCAGAGAGAAGCTGTTGGCTAGAGAGCCTGGGGAATCTCATTGCTTCTTTTGTTATCAGTGTTAACTATTAAACGCTGCCCAGGTTCTCTGTGATATGTGGCCAAGTCACATTCTAGTTACAGAAAAGATTAAGAACCTATTCAGAGCAGGGTTACATGGTATAACTCGGTGGCACGCCTAGAAAACCATCATCCGGGCAGCAACATTAGAAAGTTCTATTCCATCAAAGAAATTTTTAAAGTGTAGAGACACCAACATTAGAACATTAAAACAATCACTGAATGTAATTCCTAATATTATAAACATAACTCTAAAATATAGTAACAAAGTCACCACCCAAATATACCCCAGTATGTGCCCTTTCTCCAAGCAAACTCACGGCGAGCAGGTCCTGTGAACATGGCCGAGAACACGCAGAGGCAACAAACACCTGGCCCAGTGGACAACAGAAGATCAGGTTTTTAGAGTGTTACCTGCATTTACCAGTCACTATTTAGATGAAGGACAACTACACATCATCTTAAAATTGGAAGCGAAAACTGGAAGCTGGAGTGGAAGACGGTACAGTCAGCTTTCACAAGCGATTAGAGGAACAGACGGAATAAAAAGCAGAAAGGAATTCAGCAAGGGCACTCTGCCCCATAAAGTGCATAACTCACAAACACAAAAACAAACATGTCTTCAGAGACCCGAGAGCTGAAGTTGCCCTTGGCACCTTCGCCATGAAGTCACTGGGGCTCTCCAGGAGGTGGGGCAAAGTAAGTCTTGGCTCACTGAGCTACACGTTCCAATAGGCCAGCTAAAGAAATGAGTATTTACACACTACACAACGCACAGAATGGGGCCAGCAACAGCTTGCATCTAATCTTCTCTTGGACGATAAGCAATTTGTCCTTCAAAATCAAAACAAGCAGGCTCAGTATTTTCTAAGTCTTTAGCATTTGATTGGTTTGCTCTCCTGTGGAGAGCTTTGCACCTTCAGCCAATCACATGCGTGTTGTTTCTGGGTGGTGACAGCACTGGTGAAACCATTCTCAGCCCAGAACAGAGGGAAATGGCTGCCGGGTCAATCCGTGAACTTTGGTCAAGATGTCTTGATAAGCTCTGGATGAGCATTGGGCATGTTTTAAAGCAAGATTTTAAAATTGTGTTCTGCAGAAAACTGTTGGTTTGAATTCAGGAGGTGTTCTAAAGCTGGAGTTGAAAGGTTTTACAGGGTTTAATGGGATTATCTAAGGTTTTTTTTAATATATTTTATGTTTGTATCAGGATACACAATTTCCTTTTTCTTTATCTGGCCAGAATAATAGCCAGTCTATAATGGTAAAATAAGATGTCATCATTTAATTGGTGGGAAATATTCTAATTTGTGTTCTCTAACCTTGAAAAAGAGCAACAACAGAGATAAATGTCATTATAGTCTCTAATAATTCCTAACCTTTGAACCTAATAGTTTCTTGCTTATTATTATTCTATTGCCCTCTTTTTAATGAGAATTTTCACAAACTGTGTAAATTATTTTCTTATCATTTGCCATTTAAAATCTTGTCTTTATAATAATTTCTGAAAATTAGTCTTCCTATAAATGACCTGTGATTTTTAAAAGTTTGAGAAAATTGAAGTCGTCTTCTTAAAATGAGACGTATCAAATAGTTTTCCAAGACCCCAAAGCTTGCTCATTACCGTGTTTCCCTGAAAATAAGACCTAGCAGGACCATCAGCTCTAAGGCGTCTTTTGGAGCAAAAATTAATATAAGACCCGGTCATTATATTATGTTATGTTATGTTACATTACGTTAGATTATATTAAAGACCCGGTCTTATATTATAGTAAAATAAGACCACGCCTTATATTAATTTTTGCTCCAAAAGGCGCATTAGAGCTGATGGTCCAGCTAGGTCTCATTTTCGGGGAAACACGGTATTAACTGGTGGCATCAGTTCTTGCAGTGCTCGGGAAACTTTGACCTCTGCGTCGATTGTGTTTTATCCTGGGAAAGTACTCTTTCATATTTAGCAAGAAGCTTGCTAAGCACACTATCAAGCTTGCTAATCACAATGGCCTGAAAACTGAAGACCTCTAATGATCCTGTTGGAAACAAGGTGTTTGTGAATCAGGCAATGGGATTATTTTGTAGTTTCTTCTTGAATCTATTTTCTGGCTTCCTCCACACTGAGGAAGAAAAGTATAAACTCCTAAAACTATAAAACTCCATAGCAGTTGCCTCTCAAAAGGATGGAGCAGAATAAGCAACAAAACCTACGTAAGTAGCAAAAATATTATAGACAAGCTCATACTTTCAAAGGGCAACGGTACTGTTCAACTATAAAGCTTTCTTTTACTTATGATCTTTAGCTTCTATGTTAAAAACATGGTCAGTCAGGTATGGCACATATAGAAGACAGAAAAAATACAACTTAACACAGGTCAAAGAGAAGAACTTCTACATAAAATCAAAAGCCCCAAACAACTGCAACCCTACCAAAATAGTCTACTTGCTTTATTGGCTCAATGGTCATTTTTCTAATATTTTCATCAGTTATTTTATAGGTTCCAATGTCCTGTGGTACCTAACGTTAAACGATGTCTCTACCAATTACAGTAAGTAGTAGGCAAAATAATCCAGCAAGTTAACGGCCAGCCCATTTGTTTCTACGCAAGTGCAATTTATGAAAAGAAAGTTCGTTTTATGTAAGGTAAGCCTGGGTCTGGAAATAAAATGTAGCTGGCAAGGCAGATAAAAACACCACTTACTGACAGCTGCATACTTGATTAAAAGTTAAACACGGTGATTAACAAAATCAAGAGTAGGAGCTGGAAAGGAGAATATATTCTTTCCACAAAGACTCTGTTTGGACACTGAAACAATAGTCTAAGTGCTTTTATTTCAGTCACAGGCATATTATTGCTATTTAGAAACATAAAGAGAATATAATATCATCCAGCATGTAGTTAAAGAAGGTAAAGAATAAAAGAAATCACCATAACGCAACTGGTCTATTATAAAGGAAAAACTTCAATTAACACCACTTTAAGGCTCTTAGGCTTCTTTTTATCTTTCTGGAGCTTCAACTCTGCTCATGAATGTCTTTCATCTCATTTGCTTTACTCAGACTGATGGCACTGGAGAGGGTTCCTAATAGCACAGTGTGACATTACATCCACTCTATCTGTTGATAGAGAAAAAGTGTGCTTTTCTGTTTGCTAGAGCATTTGACATAGAATGGCTCCAACAAATGCAAATAAGCATACACGACATCTAATACTGGGGAGACAGCCTGGCCAGCCCCCCAAATCCTTCAGGGCCACGTGGTGTGAAGGGTTCCTTGTATCCAACTTTCTGCAAACTTCCAATTCCTATTTTGTCACAAAGTGAGCTACATGATGACAGCTGGTAGACTCTCTGCTTAGAACGATGTGGCTGGCGTCCCACGGCAGGGAGGTCCAATCTAAAGGTCACTGGGGGCCTCAGAGAGTCAGAGCTTCCTTTTGAAGCTTAGAACATGTTAGACCCCCCAGGGTTTGGCCATTCTGTGTGCGCTCTCCACATCACTGATAGGCCCTTCACAAGGAGCTCTTTCATCTTCTTTATTTGGCTAATGCCCTGTGTATTTTCTGTGGTAGCGTGCTTTGGGACATCCGTGTCCAAACGGTGGCAGGATCAGTTTGTTCACTTCAGAGTCTAAAGGCCATGGCTTTAGACTCTCCATGAACCTCATTAGCTAGAGCTTTACTCAACAACAAAAATATTTTTTAATAGCAAAAGACCAAGGGAAAGGTTTGCTGAAGAAAGGTATTTTAAGAAGAATCACAAAGGCAAAAGAATAGTTACTCTATATTAGGTTGGTGCAAAAGTAATTGCGGTTTTTGCATTTTTTTTTTAACCTTTTCAACCTCAATTTCTTTTGCGCCAACCTACTAAAAGGCAGAACACTTTTCAGAGCAAAGATAGCTAGAAAATGATACAAGGCTTGAGAAAATAATAATTACAATAATAGTCCTAACATTTACTGAGCTCTATTGTAGTATCTCTCTATGCTTTCCACAGCTTATCTCATTTAATATTCATAACAGCCTTTTAGGGTTGTCAGGATTAGTGGCCACATTTTGAAGATGAGGGAGGGGGGCTTAGAGAAGTCAGGTAGCTTGCGCAAGGCCCCACAAGGAGGAACTAAAATCCTTTGCGGAACCAAGCCAAGTAAAATTTGGGTGTGACATTTGAAGTGACGTTGCTAGGTCTTGGACCCAAATTTGTAGCAGTACAGCAGTGGGTGAGAATTCCCAACCAGCCCTTTAAAACCAAGATTATGAAAAGAGGAAGACCTAAAGAAAGCTAGAGTCAGATTGCCGAGAAGGAACAGAAAAATAACCTGAATTTAATTAAGACGATATCTCAGTCCACAGACACAGGACCAAAAGCAGAGAAAGAAAAGGGTGACATTGCCACCTGGGTACAGCAATGTGACACATCTGAGAGCCACCAAGCACCGCTTCAGACTCATCACTATGTGCTTCCATCAGTAACCCTTCCATGACGTTGTCTAAATTTAGATTCCAGTTAATATAACTGGTATCATTATTATTTACATCATGTTTATGACATCAAAGATAATGTCACAAACCACTCCCATTCTTAGAATACATGCTTGATCCTATTTCTTAGGAAAGGTTGATCCTAAGCTTTCCACTCTCTCACCTGTTTTCCCTAAACAACTATAGTAATTCATTATTTTTGGCTTCCAAAGAGAAAGATTGACTTTAACGCACTGGGATACAACTAGGCAAATTCATCATTTGACCCTGAATTGCGTATTTTGTATTCCTGCCAAGGAAAAACCACAAATTTTCTATAGGTTGCTGAACTAATGACTTGTTGTACTGCCGTGGATACATCAGGGGGAAAAAGAAAACACTTAGCAACTGTGCTGCTTCCCCCTAGCGTAACCATTCTTTAGACTACTTAACGTCAAGGACATGTGAGGACCGTGTCAGAGCAATCAGCCTTCTGCCCTTTATGTTTCAAAGTGAACCACCAGAGATGCCAGAATAAGATTAGAAAGATATTTATTGCTCTGTTGAGTGTGGATAAAGAACTCTCTTTGCTGGCAAGGTAACCATAATTATTTTTTACCTTTTGACAGTTTTTAGAAGCTAGGCAGAGAGAATAGCTACTCACGTTCTCCTTGTCAGGAATCCCTAGAAGAGGAAAAGGAGAGAGAGAGAGAGAGAGACCATGAATTGTAAGATCAACCTGTAAAATGGAACTGAAATCCTTTCCTGAATCAAACCAACTAAAACACTGAGGCAGTGTGAGGTGTTTTCAAAAAAACAAAACAAAGAAAACCTGCACAATGCTATCTAGAGAAAAATAGCAGCATCTATCAAAATCTGTAGCATAAATAAATCAATGAATCAGGAGTAGGGCTGTGTGCCAGACAACACTTCATGCCAACTTAGATTTTCTACCATATGCTTTACCTTCCCAGAGATAAAAATCTATCCCTGGTTCATTTATACCACGTGAGCAGCTAATTCTTCTGTCTTGGCCACCAGAGCACTGAAAATTTGAGACAGACACATCAGCAACAAAAGTTGCACATAATATATTTTTACATTTCAAACCAACTCATACTGCTACAGGGATTGGAACCTAGGGGCACATTGCGCATAAAACCCACTAGAATACGGCTTTCGTTTGCTGCCTCCAAGTCAGGTCTGATCAGGGCAGTGGCTGTTTCCAGGGATATATTAGTTTTCTCAGCAAAAAAATTAAACATTCATCCATCTATGCATTCATTTACACATTTCATGAGCACCTACTACAGGCATGTCCTGGTCCTTTGCACTTCCTTTGGGGCTGCTACTCTGATAGACAGGGTAAAGGTGGCCATCCAGGAAGCCCCAGAGCCCTAGCAGAGCTTAACGCTCCCTGTGCAGTGGGCATAAGTAGCCTTATACTGAGGAGACATGAAAGCACGAGTGGTTCTTATCTGTGGCTTGCACCCAGCTTTGAACCACTGAGGCAGTGTGAGGTGGTTTATAAAAATATAGTATATCCAAATTCTGCGTTTAATAAGGGGCTACAATGATTTACAATATTGGCATTAAAAGAACTGAGTGCACATCCTAATAGGCAGCAGTGCAGTGCACGGGAGGGATAAGAATGGAAGAGACTATTTGGAAACATTCCCTAATCAAACTTTGGCTCCAAACTTAGATAGCAACAGGGTATAAAATCTCAGGCAAGAAACGGGGGGATAGAAAAGGTTGTTCTCTCAAACAGAGAGTACTAATGGGCATGATTGCCACCACTTCCCAGATCTGTCAGAAAGACTAAGGGTGGCCTAATGTTAGCACTCAGAAACTCATTTTGCATCCATCTATCCCTCCCTGCCTCCCTCTCTCCCTCCCTCCTTCCCTCCCTCCCTCCCTCCCTCCACTCATCTATCCATCCACCCAATCAACCACCATTTGAAAGGACTAGAGTTGGTTGAATGAGGAGATACAGGGGCGTAACAAAAGCTTATTTTCTAGGTTTAAGATAAATACACAGTTGCACAAATCACCGTAACTCAGTGGCTGGAAATTAAGGTTTCTCTAGAGAAATAGTACTGAAAAGGTGATTTGGGGCCAGGCAGGAACTTGAAAGTTGGGCTAAGGCATTGGCAGCCTTGGAATTGTGCCTTCCATGGCAGGCCATGCACAAATATTAAAAGGTTTTGAGCAACAGAGTGATACGATCAGGAAATAGGAGGGAAGGGACCGTTCATAATTAATAGACATTTAGGACATAGAAACCAGACGCAATGGCATGGTCCTCGATTGAATTCCAGTTTGAGCAATGAGCTATAAACATATTCAGTTGGGGAAATCTGAATATGAACACGGTGGGAGATATTAGTAAGGAAAACCACGCCAGTTACTAGATGTGCTAAGGACGCAGTGGTTACGCATGGAAAAGTTTTTATTTTCAAAAATACCCGCTGAAGTATTTTGGGGGGAAGTGTATGTATATATGATCAAAAGAAAGAAGCATGGGATTATTAATTTTACAATACACACTAAGTTCATAAACAAATCCTATTTAGACATTAAGATTAATTTCATCAAAGTGATGAAAACATGGGTGTTAACTGTATCATTCTGTATGTTCGAAAATTTTCACAATAAAAAGTAAATAAAAAAAAGTTCTCACACTGGGATTTATAGATGATGTAATACAGAACTGTACACCTGAAATCTATGTAACTTTACTAACAATTGTCACCCCAATAAACTTTAATCAAAAAAACAATTCTGTGTAAGTTAGCTGTAGGGTAGACCAAGGGTGAGACACTGAAGGTTCAGAGCCAGCAGAGTCATTTTTGCCCTCAGGTCAAGAGTGACGAGGCCCTCAGCAGGTGGCTGTGGAGGAAACAGAAATGAAAGAATATGAACGTGACCAAGGAAGAAGCAAGGAATGGACAAGTGATTAACTCCGGTGGGTAGAGGTGAGAGAAAGGATGACTCCGCAATGGTTAGGGTTTAGAGCCTGGTAGATGGGAGCAGAACAGTGGAGTTAAGAATGCAAATGAGCTTTCAGGACAGAGGATCAGTTTTGTGGGGGTTGGGATGTGTTCTGATACTGATTTTTTCTTTTTTTTTTAAGGAGGGCGCAGCTCACAGTGGCCCATGCAGGGATCGAACCGGCAACCTTGGGGTTCTTAGCACCATGCTCTAACCAACTGAGCAAACTGGCCACCCCTGCTACTGATATTTTGAGTTTAAGAAGCCAGCAGGACACCCTGGAGGAAAGAGAACCCGCAGTCATTTGCAAAGCTAGGCTGCCCTTTGGAGGAATCAGAGGTATTGGTTCAGGAAGTATTTATATTAATAGCAAGAAATGATGCAATGGTCAAGAGGAAAGTATAGAGAAAAACAGCCAAGGCAGTTTGGGTGACACCTAGACTTTTGAATGAGAGGAAGAAGTACCTGTGAAAAAGACAATGGCCAGCGAGACCCAAGAAAACAAGGAGAACGCAGTGGAGCCAGGGAATCAGGGGAGAGTGGAGCCTGGGCACCCAAAGTCTTATTCAATTCAGAAAGAATGGGAAACAGTAACAACTGAGTCTGGTTATTGGTTGGTCACTGGAAGCTGCAGGGTGGTTTCAGTCAAGAAGTATGGGGCAGAAGCCAGCCTTTGAGGGGTTAAAGAGGAAATCATAACAAACGTCATCTGGGTGTTCATTATATGCTTGGAACCCTTCTAAACACTTGACGCGTTTTGCTTCATTTAATCTTCACAATAATTCTGTGAGGAAACCAAGGCACAGAGAGACTAAGTGCCTTGCCTAGGGTCACACAGCTAGGAGACAGCACAGCTGGGATTTCACCTCAGGTACTTCTCATGAGCCAGTGAGCCCTAGATCAGCCAGGAGAGAAAAATCAAGAATAGGGGCAGAAAGGAAAGGAAAGAAAGATCTGCCCTCCTCCCGCAGGACAGAAGAGAAACAGAGGGAGAGAGAGAGGGCAGGGCCTACACAGAAATAGTGCACCCAAGGGGAAGGAAAGTGAGGAAGCTCACTTAAGATCGTGGTCAAGTGGGGAGGACAATCACCTACAGAGAGTGACAGGTCTGGGAGTAACAGTGGATAGGAAGCTAGAAAGAGGAGCTAGAAAGGAGACAGGAGGAGGATTTGAAGGGTGACTCTCTGGCTCTGAAGATGTTCCGAGTGGAAGTGCTGCCTGCTGCGTCACTGCGTCTAGCTGAAGTGCCACCGCTTCAAAAACCCCAGTACTTGGTACCTTGTCACATGTAAATGTGCAAGAGCCATAAGGGGACTCAGCAATGCACCGAGCATCGCCCAGGGATAGTAACCAGTGCTAAATAGGTGCTTCCAACATGCACACACAGATAGACTCAGGACACAGGATTTCTTTGAGCCTAGTGGGCACTCACTAGAAAAGAGTATCACAAGAGAAAAACTCCCTTTCTTTTATGATCAGACGGAGACTGGTCTCTTATAAAAGGCCCGGAGTTTGGAGAGGCCGTGATTTAAGAAGAATAGTGACACGTGCTGCTTCTCTCTTTCATCAATAACATCAAAATAAGCAAGAGGTGGAGCTCTCAGGTGTCTCGACTTGACTGGGACAAACACAGTTCATGAATTCCATTTTTTTAAAGAGCACAGAAATAACACTGGATTTCACTATAAAATGAAGAGATCCCCAGAGAGCTTCCTAAGTATGCTGAAGTTCCAGCTGGCACCAAAGCATACCTCCCTCCATCAGCTAAAACCACAAAATAATACTGTGTTAACAATTTTTCAAATTACCCATGTGGGCTGTCAGGTCTGTTTATCCACAAAGGAGTCTGGAAACTTATTCTGTCAAGCTGGTGTAGGACATATTTTTTTTGTCACATGAAAACACACACCACACGACAAATTTTTAGATACAAAATGTTCACATTTTTCACTTACTGTCATTGTTAGTTCCCGTTTCCATAACACCATAAGGAGGAGCCAGAAGTCCTGCCATGTACTGTCGATATTTCTGAAAGACAAGATTGTAAACTCAATGCACAGATATTTACTCACTTGGAGCATTCATTTATTTACACGTTAAAAAGCAGAAACGTTGGGTGTCAGGAAGCATCTGAGTCTTGTATTTATAGAGCCATGAAACGTGCTGTCTGGGATCTGTGGTCTAAAATAAAGATGCTGTGTTCTAAAGAGGTCTTCCTGAATAAGACTGAATGTTTTCTCCGCCCAGGGAGGGGGTTCTATCTCAGCCAGTTCATTTGTGTACTTGTGACTGATTACCCGAATTGTGTGGGCTTTTACCCTCCCTCCACATCTTGCCCAGCTTCTCACTCCCGCAAACAAATGCTCAGGTTTTTGTAGAGGGAAAAGACACTTGGTTTTTATAGATGCAGATACAAATAAATAGGTGAATGGCACTGAATCAGCTTTCTTTCAAAGCAATACATCTCTGGAAAATGTCTGTTTTGAAAGAAGCTGATTTGCTTCCATTTACTTACTTCCTTTTACATTATACACCTGCCCATATGTGACTTGCAAAGAACTTTTGGTATGTTGTCAAATAGAAGGGGTTGGCTTCCTTTAGAACTATTTGGATTCCCCTGAATTGTATCCCCCTGACTTTTGGTCCAGGAATGCTCTAAAACCTGGAGCTCAGCAATATATACTAGCCCCTGGAGTCCGTGCTGTTTTGAAGGGATAAGGCTTGGTGAGCATAAAGCAATCTAGAGCCTCCAGCAAGAGAGGAGTGGCATTTACAAAGAATGGAAAATGAATATGAGAATCCTCTCTTCTCAGGTAATAAATATAGCCTCCTCCCCTTTCAGAATGAAAGCTGGGAAATTTTATTTATTGCATGGTGTCATGTATATTTATGGTTTATAATTATGATGACACATAAATATTAAACAGCATCAAAAGAATCAACACTCTGGAATGTGCTTGTGGGATACACAAACGTCAGCAGAAAAGACTTCATCTGTAGCAATGGGCAGCTGGCAACGTGTAATATTTGAGCAACCATCTGGCCCATTTGGTAGATTTGAATGGTGTTTGTAATGTAACATTGACGATTTCTCAAAAGAGCCTTCTTCTAATCAAGATGTGACTAGCTTTTATTTTTTAATCCTTTCGTGTTCTCATTCTGAGGCAACTATACTAACACCTGCACGCAAACATTAAAAATCATGATTTTCTCGCTTCTGAGTGAACTAATCACTCAAACATCCCCACAGGACCAATCTGTCACCCTGAATTCCTGACAGTTCCTTTGATAACTTCCCACTTCCGATTCACTTCTTTCTGATGACACCCTGTACTCTTCTTCCTCACGAGAACGCGTTGATGAAACACATTTCTCGGCAGGACATTATGCTGGACTCAGAACTAAACAGGCGCAGAGAGAGCAGGCAGGGATGGGGCTACCTTATAAGGGGCTTATTGGCACTGAAGGGGCGACCTGAAAGGTGAGAGGTGACTCTATTAGTGACTCTAGATTGTGACGCAGTGCATGTCTTCATAGAAACTTAAAGGCCACTTCAAGCTTTCTGAGAAACAGAAAACAAAAGGGAATTAACCAATTCACCAGGCCACGGTTAACGAGCCCCCCACATGAAAAGTCAGCAAAGGCCAGCTTAAACCTGAGGTCAGCAGTTTTTCAGAAGCGACCCAGCACATTTTTATGGTGGTTACTGTCACCTTTACATTCGTCCCACACCCCAGCTGCAGGGCTGTGCAGTAGCCTGGCTGTGTCCCTTGACAACGTCCTCTTGGGAGCCGTGGTGGACCTCTCCCTGCAAAGCCTTTGTCAGGACCCCAACATACTCTGATACCTCAGTAACTTAAATGGCTTCACTCAATCATTTTTAAATCACCATATGCACTGGGCAGAGCTATAGCTTTAACTGCCCCACACCCTGACCCACACTGTGGACGGCCCCTGGCTGGAGGACTCCTCAACCTTCCCCCTCCAGTCCTCCAGGAACGATGAGGACAGTTAGGAAATCAGTTATTCATAGGACCAGAAAACCACAAGGGCCTTCAGGGGTCTTAGAAGAGTTTGGTACACTTTGTTCTTAGGGTCTACTCCTGGCTTGGTCACTAAGCAGCTGGGTTACCTCAAACACATCCTTCGAGATCTCTGGCTTCAGTCTCTTCATCTGTAAAATGGGTGCTCTGAATTTGATCCAGGGTTCTTAAATTTTATTCTGCAGAACCCTGAGTTCCCTCGGACAAGGGCATTGTGCAAACAGAGCCCTCAGCCCCTATGGCAACTAGAGTGTCTTCACTTTTATCTGTTTTATAAATTAGAGTTCTAAGACCAATTTCATGTGAAAGATGGCATTTGCATCTAAAAAATAAAAGTTTACAAACCCCCAAATTAAATAATCTCTAAACTTCCAGCCAGACAGAGGTCACTCAAAGAAATCCATGAAGAAGCAACAAAGGTCAATTGAGGACTTATCTAGGAAGTATTAGGGACCCTACTATGTTAGGAAGACTTCTGTGGTTGTGGATTGGCCAAGAGACAGGTGGCTCCACACCTGACAGGTTTATTTAAAAAACGGGTACTAAGAATTTATCTGAGATGCACCACAGTGCAAGGCTGACCTTCTCAAACTGAACAGTGCAGACCCCCAGTGTGGCATCCTGCAGGGCAGGCCGGCATGTGAGAGGGGCTCATGGGAGCTCTTCCTGGAGCTTAAATTTTATTCCATGCCAAGTAGTGTAGAGGATTATTTTTATACTTTTTAACATGGAGTAGAAAGCTAAATTTGCATACATTTTAAAGATTAAAAGCATGAGACTTCAAAGAAATTGTGAGCTTGCTGCTGGCTATGTCTCGCTACAAAGGGTCTAGATCCAGGGCATAATATATTGATTTCGTCTGCATTCGGGGAACTTCAATGGAAAAAAACTAAGAACGTCTGATGTTATGGAAAGCGGCAGACATTGCAATCACCCAAGAAAGGGGTCTTAATTCTAATTCCACCCCATGCTACCTGTGTGTGAACTTGAGTAAGTGACCTACCGCAGTGTTCTAGCTAAGGAACCTGGGAGAATGACACCCGTCTTTCAGGACCAGTGGGAGGATGAGAAATAAAATCTGTGAAAGTGCCAAGCGCATATCAGGCACTTAATAAATGGTTGCTGATAATAATAATAATAATAATAATAATAATAATAATAATAGAAATAATGAGTGAAGGACAATCAAGCTACCACAGAATATTTGATGATATTTCCCAAGCAGTTTTAGGAAAGAACATTCCCTACATGACAACTTCATTACTGAGGCTGTGGATACACACTCAGTATAAACACTCACAATGCATCTACTGACCTGTCTGTTAAATGGGGCTGCAGAGAAATAAGAATTTAAATAACAGACTTTCTTAAATAGTTTTATAGTAAACTGCCTATTTTTATATTCACATGCAAAACAGTCCAAGGAGAAAAGAAGAGCACAAGAGAGCAAGGTCAGAAATAATTTAACAAAAGTAAGTAATGCCTTTTAGCCATCAGAACTGTTTTTATTAACGGGATCCTTTAAAAACAAGTGAATCTGTAAATGACAGTTGGCCAGTTTGTAAAGTAAAGTCAGTTCCTGTGGCTCAGAACAGAGGGAGGAGGGAAGGTGGATGGGGGGTGGGGGGTTAGAGTAGAGGGGAAGGAAGATGTCTTCGGGCTCAGGAGACCAGATGTGGGTCCCTAAACTGAGGTGATAATGTGCTACCAGGTACACTAATATTTTCTGAGAAGGGACAAAAGATGACAGTCTCAGAAAGGTTAAAACCTAGCCCATCTCCTGTCCAATCCATTGCCCCCACCAAACCACTGAGAAAGGCTGGCAGGAAGGCGGGTAGAGCAACTACCAGGCCAACGGGTGCTGGGGCAAAATCTAGATCTGCTCCACAGCCTTAAGCCCTGGCCTGGGGCTGCTCCCCCTTAGAGCAGGGGTACCTCTCCCTAATTTGCACAAAGGCTCTGTGTGGGCTAGGAGATAGAATACAGTATTTGGGTGGTATCTGCTGGGAGAGGAGGCATACTAGAGACATGCCACACTCTGAAAGGCCAATGTCAGTTTGTAAAGCAGGACTTGCAGAGAATAAAGGAAAGCTGGCAGCTTGAACCCTAGCTGGACCCTGTATGATAAGAGAAGAAGGGGTCTCAGTGGGGCAGGACTCCTCACCCGGGAGGTCACCGTGTTGCTGACACACTGTGAAACCTTTTCTGGATGTTCTCCAAGCTGCTGCCTGCTGCCAAGGTCCACCCAAGCTACCAGCAGGAGCCTCCCTGAGAGAGGCCAGTGTGGCACATGGCGGTGACCACATCCCTGCCCAGCCAGCAGCAGCAGGGCGGAAATCGGAGCTTTGGGCACACCCCTTCCCAGCAACTGTACCCCCGCCTTCCGTCCCTGGGGCCTAGGAGATGATCAGGTTGCAGGGAAAACATAAACAGTATCCTTAGGCTGGGATGTCAGCACTAGAGAAGCATTAAAAACAGGAAGCCACGCGGATGAGGCCCTGGTGTGAACACCTGTGGGGAGGGGCACGTGCTCAGTCCAGGGACAACTAATGACAGCCCAGGGTGGGCAGTGTCCAGAGTGGGGAAGACTTGACAGGGCCGTTCCAGGGGTGTGGGGCTCCGTCGTCTCATAATGTCCCATTCACTACATCTTTACTACGTTCTCCCAGAGTATTAAAGCTGAGTTCATAAAACGTAATGGCAAACAGTTCGCCTGTACTCTCTGTGAAAGCATCATAATTATGTGGTGGAATAGCTTGGAATAGGGGTATAAAGTCTAGGTCCTTTTTTTTCTGTTTCTTGGCAAGAGTTCTTTCACAACTTCTGTACGCTATATAATGTATGATGTGAAAAGGGACATGACACATTGCTCTAAAATCTCAGAGAGCTAGAGATATGAAATATGGGAAGAGTAGAAAAGAGGAGGAAAGCAAAGCAGTTGTAAATGGAAACCTTCGAGTGGAATTTTTCTGTTTACCCTTTAAAGCCCTATGGACTGCTTTTCTCGCAGCAAATCACTGGCTGGACTGGGTTCACTCCTTATGCCAAAGTATTCTGTTTCTTTGTTTCTTGATTTTTATAGCATTGGCATAATGGGGCACCAAGCACTTCCATCAACACTTCTTCTTCAATGATGTTTAATTACATCCGTTGGCTCGATTGTAGATATTTCTAAATGGAGGCAAAATTCTGCTTGCCAACTCCTGGCCATTTTTAATTCATGACCAACCTGCAAGAGCTATAATTTGGAGTGTGATAATCACAACTGTAGCTAATGGAGGAAGTTTCCAAACCCAAATTGTCCAAGAATCCTAGACTAAAGCCCGAGTGGGATGACGCTGCAAGTGAGCAAATAAAGTCTCTCTGAAAAAGGCACCTGTTTGAAATTCTCTGTCCTACTGGCTTGTGAAGATGTAGGGTTCCTAATGTACCCTCAAGCGAGAGCAGACTTATTTACTGTGAGGAGCAAAAGTGTAGCCAGTTCTCATTCAGTCAGACTTATAATAGAGGTTAGTCAGGTTAACCCTGAAGGAACAGGAGAATAAATATATATGCATTTGCTTAGTCAAGGTGACAAGGGTGGCCCAGTGGGGTCCTCACAGACCTTGCATCGAGTGAGGGGGACAGCCCTTCCCACATGACCATACAAACAATCATCTCAGCATACTTGAGCCAGAGGCTTGAAAGGAAAACAGTACAGTGCGTACTGAAAATGTGGCTGCGTGGTAGAAAGTGGGACAAATTCAGATTTGGGAGTCAGGGTGCTGACATGGAATCTGAGGCTGAGGAGGCTTGGGCGTGAGGGGCAGGGGAAGGAAGAACAAGGCTTCCAGCAAGAGAGGGAACACATGTGGTGTGAAGAGACACAACCAGTCTGGCAGGAGCGTCAGGACGAGGTGGGTGAGAGAAGGTGGGGAGGCCCGAGCAGTGCAGGGGCCTGACAGGTGACACCTTGCATGCAGGTCGCAGGCCGTGATGATGAGTTTAAACACTATCTAAGTATCACGGGAAGCAGTTTAAGGGGAGAAGTGACAAGAACGGATAGGTGTTTTTAAAGGATCATTCTGGCTGATGAGTGGAGAATGGTTTTGAAGGGGAAAAAAGGAAGGCATACACCCTTACGGGGAGGGCAGGCCTGGATGTGGCCCCTCAAAGAAGCCTGAACCGGGGAAGAGGAAGAGGGGGTGGTAAAAACACTTCACTCCTAGAGGCCAAACTACTTACAGGTAATGATATTAAAGACTCGGATTTCTCGTTGAAGCACACTCAACACATCTGTACTTTTAATAGGACTAAAAGGTTCGGAGATTTCAAGGAGCTAACTGAAATGATTAAAATTTAAGTTAGTGCACACTCTGTATATTTGACTAATTAAATTAGCTATGAGCTCCTCTTAGGGAAACTCAAATTGAGAACAAGACACACACACAGTAGGTCAATGCGATTTAATTGAGAGTCATAAAATAATTTCCTCTGGAGCTGTTATTGCATAATAAGTCGTCATACTTCTCTTTTTGCTAAGCTTGACCCTACTACAGTCCATCTAACAAATAAATGTGACTACGAAGATCGAAAAAAATAGCCACTGCCTCCTTGTTGACAGAAAAAAAACTTGATTGACATTTAATTTAACCATATCAGTCTTCAAAGGGTGATAGGTATTAAGTATAGTTATTGTGCATTAAAATGCTCAAACCCAGCTCTTGGAAAACTAATAGGAATGTCAGTAATACATATAATGGAAACATGCAAGTTCCAAAAAAAGTGCTAAATACTGATAAGACAGAATTAGGATGCAGGGATCATTTAAAAAGCTAAATAAAGGATCATTTCACAGGAAGTAATAGCTTATTAGTGCAAATCTACCAACATTTTGTTTTTGCTTTCTTGCTCTACAATGTGCTGCACAAAGGGTAGTAGGCAGATCGGACGGTGGACAGAGGAGTGATTTACGGGCTGCTATAATCTGAGTGTGTCCCCTCCCCCACTCATAGGTTGAAATCCTAACCCCCAAGGTGATGGTGTTAGGAGGTGGGGCCTTAGGGAGGTGATTGGGTCCTGAGGGTGGACCCCCTGTGAATGGGATCAGGGCTCTTAGCAGAGACCCCACAGAGCTCCCTAGCCCCTTCTGCCCTGTGGGATCTGGAAAGGGGCCTTTACCTGACCATGGTGGCAGCCTGATCTCAGCCTCCAGAACTGTAAGAAGTAAATTTCTGTCGTTGATAAGCCACGCAGTCTGTGGGATTCTGTTATAGTAGCCCACGCGGACTAAGGCAGGGGGATAGGAAGACTTTACTGGCCCAACCAGGTATCTGAATTTCCCACTTTAGAGACGTTCCTTTAGTTTCTGGCTTTGTCCCCCAAACTCTGAAACCACTGGGCCAGAGATACTATGCATGTCTCTGGTTATTTTCAGGCCAGGTTTCTGTAGAAGCATCCATATAAGTCACCTGTCCTGCTGCCTTAACTCCAATCCTACCCTGTAACCCCCAGTGGGCATTCAGGACCCCAGCTTTCTCCATAGTCATGCACATTGGACGCTAGAATGGAAACTATACAAGGGCAGTGGCTTTTATGTGTTTTGTACATCAATGGAACTCCACAGCCTGCAGTAAGCTACTGCTTAGCTTCAACTATTCTCGACTTATGGAGACTTTCTACTTCAATTCATTCTAAACTCCTGCAGCTTTTCTGCCCACACACATTGTTTGTGCCTGCTTTCTTCCTCTCCCTTCATTATCATCCTTTCTATTATTTCTGTTCCAAGATCCATACCAACTGGATAATCACAGTACAGGAGCTCTGTGTGGTTTGGGAAGCTCCTGGTCATTGTGGGACACTGCACCCCTTGAATCCTTTGAGTGGTTCCTGGTCTTTACCATCTCTCTACTCTAGACAACATGAAGTGTAGTATGTCTTCCCTATGGTGTGTTCTTAGAGGCCTCACTCATGCCCCGTACTTTCTAACTCCCCTCCATAACATCGAATAACAGATTAGGCCCCTCTTCTCCCAGCATGAACGCTAAGAGGTGTCAATAATGAAAGTGGTGCATTAGCCATCCGGGAAATAAGTGTAGAAGAGAACTGCACAGTGCCGTGTGTCAGAGGGGGTGGGGCGTGAGAGAGGGCAAGGATGAAAGAAAGCTTTAAGATCCAGGCAAATGTGAGTTCCATCCAGTTCTGCAAACATCTGCTGGTGCTAACAAGCCTTTCGAGCCTTCCCATGAGCTGCCCTCTTCTTGCTGCCACAGCTACAGTTCTCACACTCGCCCCTGGGTCACTTGTCTCCAACCACACTGGCCCCCTTGAGTGCACTCAGCTTTCCCCTGCAGTCCTTTCTGCTGCCTGGAACGTACGTCCCACCACTGGCCTCGCTAATTCCCACACTTCTGCACTTCTACATGACTTCCTCGGAGTGGCCTTCCCTGAGCCACACTTGATATGAGTTTCTTTTATTCTCTCTCTCAGCATCACGCCTGAGTCATCAGTGTTTGCCATCAGCGTGCCCAGGCGACGTGTGGGTATGTACCGTATGTGAGTGTGAGCTGGTTCAAAGCCTTTCTCCTCTGCTCCATTACAGGCTAACAGGACATTCTCCCACTGCATACCTAAAACCTCGCACAGGGCTGGGCCATAGCCGACTTTCAGTGACTGTTGAGTGAATGAATAAATGAAAGAATTTCCTAAGCACTCTGAGGTTCGGGTTCTTCAATAATAAACCAGAAATATTACCACGTCCCAATCATGGTTGATGGGAGAACTGAATGAAATAATCCATGCACAGCTCTTCACAACCCTGGCACGCAAGGTATATTGGTTCCCATTCCCTCCATATCATGTCTTCTCAGGCCGAATCTGCCGCAGGGCACATTTCCATTTAAAAAACTAATGCTTGAAAGAAAAATAAGCCTAATGCATGAAAATCTACAAAAAGTAATCTAATGATTTGGAGATATGATGAAAGAAGCTATTGAAATCATATGATGTACATGGTTAAATATCTCTGTGATGTTTGTTCACTCTTTATAAATAAGCCTCTTGCTTTCAGAGAAGGGACAGGAGAAGCATGAAGATCACTTGATGCTGATAAAAACAAAACCTAAATCTGACACATCAAAATCTATTTAAATTACAAAACTGAATACTAATCAATTTTCTAATTTAAAAGGAAGTACAGAGTAATAGAGCAGCCAATCTGCTCCACCAGAATTACCACGGAAACACACTCATTAGTGAGAATTTCATTTAAAAAGACCCATACATGAATTTTGCTGAAAAAAACTGGCAGTCATATATAAATAGTTGAAGGTAGAAAATGATTCATTTTACATACCTGGCTTATTTTTTCATAATTCCGCCTATTGCTGCTCCTTTCTAAGCCACGTCATCTTTGATGACTGCTTTATGGTTTTGTTCTAACTACGTACTATTCTCTCCCCCCAACTCCTTCCCTCCATCTTGTTCCCTTTCCCTCTCCCCTCCCACCCTCCACTCTCCCCCCCTTACAATTTTAGTAATGAAAAATTATAGTAATTATATTTTTTAGCAATGAAAATAACAATTATAGTAATGAAAATAACAATTTTCATTACTATAAAACAAACATGTGATAACAAATTTAAACTACAAGTTTATAAAATGAAAAAAGAAAATTGTTTCCCTCCACTACCCTCCATCTACTGACCTACCCAGTCTCATTGCCAAAACTCATTTCTCTGTGACGTCCAAAATGTTTCTATGCACACACCAACATACAATTTCAACTGGTTTTAAACCAATGGGATAGTATGGTATACAATACTTTATCCTCTTTTTTTTCAATCTCTCCTTAATAATATATCTTGGACAGCTTTGGCTATCAGAGCACATTTCACTGTTGCTTTCTTGTTAGACACCTCATTTTTTTTTTTTTTTTTACTATATTCCCATTTAACACAATTGAGAGAAATCTGGAAAATATATTGAATTTACTCATCAAAAGATCTTCCCTGAGTTTAAGGCAAAAAGATAAAGATCACATACGTGGGTTTTATCAAGGGGTGATTTCAGTGTTATTCTTGAAAATGAGATAGCATTGTAAAAATTTAATTCCAAGGCAAACAAATATGCAAGTGTATTACTCAGAAAAGTTTTTTGATCTCTTTGATGGCTCTATCTAATTGGTGTCATTATGTTGTAACTCCAGTGACTGCCAACTATATTTCTATAAACTTGGCAAAGGCTTCTCATGTAATACATTTGAGGAAACAATATTGTGTGTGTTCTCTTCCCCAACACTATCAGAAGAAAAAAGAAATTTAATTTCAATCTCTGACAGTTCAAAAATAATAGAACAGAAATTATAAAACATTATGGATGGTGTTTGAATACCATGAGTGTTAAAAGGAGCCGATTTACTGATTTTGATAACTGCCTTGTGGTTATATAAGAAAATGTCCTTGTTCTAAGGAAATATGCACTGAAATATTTAATATTTAGCAGTAAAGGAGAAAAATATCTCAACTTACAAATGATTCAGAAAAATATAAGAGAGACGGAAAAAGCAAATGAGGCAAAATGTAAACAGTCGGTAGAATCAGAGTAAACAGTCTAGGGGAATTATTTATACTAGTCTTGCAACTTTTCTGAATATATTTAAAACTGTATCAAAATGAAAAGTTGCCAAGAAATGAAAAGGAGTCAGAGTTGAAACTTTGAATGATTTCTCTCAATTCATTTATTCTGTCAACATCTGCTTTTCCCAACTCGGCTCAATGACAAGCTCTCCCCATTTTGTAGGTCCAGCTGCCTCTGCCTTTCCAGCAAGTCCTGATTGGAGTGGGCATTCTGCCCCCACCAGCAGGGAAGGGCCAAAGTTTCCCCCAGGTGCCCTGTGCCCAGGTATCCAGCATGTGAGGAGGGGTGCAGGAGTGCAAAGGATTACAAAGCCAGAGCTTTTCCCTAATCCCACCTCATGTACTCGGCCCCCATTTCCGGGCTTTAGCCTTTACTCCTGTGTGTCCATTTGCTGCTGGAACTACAGCCCAGCCTTCAACACATTCCACAGCCTGTCTTGCCCTTGCCTGCCCCTCTTCCCTAGCGGGCCGTTCTTGTCCTTTATCCTTCTAGTTCTAGCCGGAAATACCACCCACCCTTTACAGATGACCCAAAAGCACAATGCGATCACTTGGTCTGATTTTCTGTTCTGTCACTGGTGGCAAACCTTTCCTCCAGGCCCCACCCAACCAGACCAGAGGATCTCCTTGGTCTCAGTGCCGTCCTGTATCAAATCAGAACTTTCTGGGCTCTGCTAGCACTGTCATTTTGATTGTTGGCCACTGCCCTCGGGGGTCAGACTTACAGCTTTTTAACTGGGTTTTCTGGGAAGTGCACTCTGGCTTCCTTGCAGTTTCCACACTGTATTGCCTTGAGGCCCAAGGACAGCAGATGTCCCATCTCCAATGTTAACAGAGCTGAAGAGTCTAACTGTCCCACACAGATTAACCTTTGATCACAAACGAAAACACATTTCTGTGGCAATCTAGAAACTCAACTTCAAATGTCAATTCCCTGCTCAAAAATAGCTCCATTGGGCTTTCCTATAAATTATCTCTATAGTGCTGGAAAGAGAGAAACAACCTTTGTGGCAGTCAACACAAACATCTAAACAACATAATACAGGCGTGCTATGCTTGTGAAAACGCAAAGTATAAAACATGAATGCGTGTATTCCAATATTTGTAACATACAGGTATTCTTGATTTTATTGCAAGTTTGAATAAAATTCCTGATGTTTTCAAAATAATATCACCCAAAATAATATTTGTCCAATTCAACATACATAATATATATAGAGAGTGAAAGTTGTATATCTACATGTATAGTTTTAAAATAACATCTATTGAATACAGTGAAGTATATTTAATTTTGGGGGGGGGGGAATTAAAGCACCTTGCATCAGGGAGTTAGAACAATCTGGGGAGGAGAAAACGTTACGGGGTAGAAGAGTGCCTTATTAAAAATTCCATAGCGACCTCACTGGGAGAGGAAATATTGCCAACTACGTTCCCACACAGTACACAGCTAATCTGGACAAAAAGGATTCTCCTTGCTTCCAGGAAAGTGTCAAGCTGAAAATTATACTTTCAAGGACAGATGTGGGGACAGCCCAGGAGGAGGGTAGCCAGGTGAGGAACTCTGAATCTAGACCCCGGGACCCAGGGGAAATCTTGTCTGAACCTTCTCCACTCACCCCAACCCCCCCCCCCCACCCCATATGATGACATTCTGGTTCCTTCTCTGCTCTCTTCTTCAGTGGAAATGGCTGGTCCAAACCATCTCCATCCCAGGGAGCTAAGACGCCTGTCCAAGTACTTTTCTCCTCAGCTATGGGTGTAAGGGGCTGGCCAAAGAGGGATTTGAGTCTGAGAGAGAATGCTGACAGGAAGAGCTGTCCAAATGGGCACACAGAGGGAGGTGGGCCTGGGGAAAGTTACGGGCTGCAGGGAAGAGCAGTTGGAGAGAAAAAAGCAAGGACCAGAGCTACTCAGATAGAGTGAAGAGGACGTGGTCTGGCACTGAGCCTGAGGAGTTATGCCGTGTGGGCAGGTGAGATTCATTCATATGGTGCAGCATCCAGCAGCCCTCCAGACTTCCTTTGGGCTCTCCTGCACCCGCTCCAGCTCCTCTTCCTCTGGTGAGGATCGCTCCCCCACCTGGATGTCTACCTCTCTTTCAGATCTTTGTCCCCTGATTTGAGAACCTTCCATAGTGATGTGTCACCCCCAAGCCCACAGCCTCCTGTAAGGAAATCCTCTTGACACTCACACCCCTCTGCTCATCTTGGATCCCCTTCTGGCCACAGGCTCTCCTGCTGTCCCTGCCACAGATCAGATCCCACACGGTTGTGTGCCAGTCACTCAAATGTCTGGGTTCCAGCCTGCAGGTACCCCCCTCTGATATTGCCAAATAACAGGTTCCTCTCCTCCAGGCGGGGCTCCTGGGAACCTCTCACCCCAATCTTGTCATGCTGCCAGCCGAGCCTCTTAGCTGCAGTTTGACAGAAAGTGCTTTGTATGTTGTAAAATGCTGTACACATGCCATTCTGAGTATTGAATGTAGTTGCTATGCCATGAAACAAAGACACAGAGTGAAGAAGGCAATTCCAAAGATGAGAACTCCATTTAAAAACAGCCTAGAAACCAACTGAACAGGAGAAGATATTTGCAAATGGTACCTCTGCAAAGGGGCTAATATCCAAAATATATAAAGAACTCATACAACTCAATAACAACAACAAAAAACAATCTAATTAACAAATGGGCAGAAGACCTGAACACTTTTTCCAAGAAGACATGCAAACAGCCAACAGATACATGAAAAGATGCTCAACTTTACTAGCTATTAGGAAAATGCAAATCAAAATCACAATGACATACCACCTCACACCAGTTAGGATGGCCATTGTCAAGAAGACAAGAAATAACAAGTGTTAGGGAGGATGTGGGGAAAAGGGAACCCTCGTACACTGCTGGTGGCAATGTAAATTGGTACAACCTCTATGGAAAACAGTATGGAGGTTCCTCAAAAAATTAAGAATAGAATTCCCATACGACTCAACAATCCCTCTTCTGGATATCTACACCCACAATTTGAAAACATTTATTTGTAAATATATATGTACCTCTGTGTTATCTGAAGCATTGTTCATGGTGGCCAAGACATGGAAACAACCTATGTGTCCTTCAACAGCTGACTAGGTAAAGAAGATGTGATGTATATACACAATGGAATATTACTCAGCCATTTAAAAAATGATGAAATATTGCCATTTGCGACAACACAAATGGAGCTTCAGAGTATCGTGATAAGTGAAATAAGTCAGAAAAAAGACAAAAGCCATATATGGAATATAAAACAGAAAGCAACAAATGGACAAACAAAACAAACAAACAAACTCAGACACAGACAACAGTATGGCGGTTACTAGAGGGGAAGGGGGAGGGGGGAGGACGAATAGAGTAAAGGGGGCCAAATACATGGTGGCGGAAAAAGGCTAGACTTTGGGTGGTGAGCGTACAATGCAATATACACATGAGGTATCATAGAATTGTACACCTGAAACTTATATAATGTCACTAACCAATGTTACCTCCAAAAATTTTAATTAAAAACTAAATAAAAGCAGTCTAGAGAATGTTCCTTCCCTTTACTGAATTGATTTATCTAAATCTGGGTCTCCAGAGAATACTAACAGGGATGTGGCCTGTCTTTCGGAGTAATAAAAATGTTCTGAAATTGACCACAGTGATAGTTGTACGACATCCTAAAAGCTACTGAGTGGTACATTTTAAGTGAGCAAATTGTATGGTATGTGTAGTATGTCTCAATAAAGCTGCTTAAAAAGAGAGAAAACACTGAATGGACGTCTGGATGTGAACCTGCCTGATTCAGTGTATCCACCTGGCTGGCAGAGGGAGGGACCAGAAAAAGATGCAGGAAAGGCCTTTTCCGGACATTCTGGGTGGACTCTGCTGAAGCACACACCTGCTTTTACCTGCATGGAGCCCAAGTCTGGGCATCCCTCCTGCAGGCAGCTCCCTCCACGAGAGCACTGCACACCAGGAGAACTGGCATGTGTAGGTCTCTCGGTGCCTATAGCATGCAGAGCTACGCCTCCTTTTTCTCAGCATTTGATTTTTCCAAACAAAAGGAGAAACCAAGCACATAAAACCCAAGAGTGAACTGATGAGCAACTTTGCATATATATAGAATTTCCAAGCAATAAAGCATGCTCTCCAACAAGCTTGTCTTTGTTTGGAGGAAAATTATGCTTTGCTTTCTTGCAATGCCCTCTGCCAAGCCCAGTGTGCCCTCCTAATTTAAATTAGTCTTTCAATTGTATGATCATTCCAAAAGAAACTAATTTTCACTACGCACATTCAGGGAACTTAACCAAAACTCGAATTTTTGTTGGGGGGAGGTGACAAACCCACACACTAACGTTTTCTGCTTTGCCACAATCCTAACATTTATCATTTTCTGAATATCTATAAATATTACTTTGATTATATGAATGGCTTTAAATAGCTGTTTATGAAAATCTCACAATACTGTAAGTCTGCAAAGAAATAAGCCTAATATAAAATGTGAGCAAGAGAATTAAACACAAATTGCACAATTATATTCTAATTTGGAGATTATAATTCAGTGTGCTATAATGGTTTATCATGAAAATTATGTTATCTCAAAAAAGGGATTAAAAACTGATTCAGATAACTTTTCTCAGAAATCCTAAAATGCTTTATTCGCCGCCTAATTTCATTCTTTCTGATCTCAAAAAGGACATTTCAAATCAAAGCCACCAAAAGGAAGGTTAATAAATTGTAAAAGCTTTAATAGGTTCTGTTTTGTTATTGTATCTTAAGTTCTTTGTGAAGTTCAGCAGTTCATATAATCTGATACAAAAACTGGATTTTTAAAAAATGTTTAAAACTTTGATTTCTCAGAAAATGTCTTCATGATATTTCTTTCTCACTGCTGAGTTATTTCCCAGAAAAGGCTCAATTTTCACTATAATTTTTCTAACTAAAACTGTGAAAAAGGGAAACCAGGAAATGGAAAGTGTGAGAAATCTGATCAAAAGTGGGTTAATTTTTTAAACTGTCATAAATGTATAGCTCATCCAAAAATTCATAATCTGAACAAGCCAATTATTCTGAATGGCTTTGGCAATTACTTGCTGGGTTTTTGTTTTGTTTTGTTTTGTTTTTGAGAACATGTTATTTTTATCCCTCGCCTCCCCAACTCCCTCCTTCCCATATACAAAAATGAGATATTCATCTCTGAATGCCCTTGGTGATCCGAGCATATATATTTTGGGGACAAATTACGTTGGCATAAAATTCAGAACTGACAGTCTCAGAGAACCAAGTTAGAAGTAGATCAGCTGTATATAAAATTAAACCATTTGAATAGCAAATAAGATCACAGAAAACTGTGAACAATAACTCAGGAAATATGTCTTTTTGGGCATGTTCATGTAAGTTACAAATCAAAACATGTAATTTATCTCGGGTAAAGGGTACCCTGTGAACTCTCCCCAAAAGCAGGGAGTTGGCAAGAAGCACTCAACCTTGGATGGGGAGACTGCAGGGGGAAAAGAGTGTCTCAGACTCCTTGGGTATACAAACTGGCTCCATTTTCTAGCAGTTGTCAATGATAAGTTCCAAAAAGCCAAACTTTTAATTAAATACTATCGAAAAGTAGGATGCCACATGCCTTTTTAAAAAAGCCCACCAGAATGGCTCACAACAGGACGGGAAACAGAAGTAAGTACTAAAAGCAGAATCCAGCTGTTGTCTTGAAAAGATTAAAAACAAAGAAGAGCAGAAAACATTAAAGCGAAGGGTTGAAGGGTTGCTGCCAAGGGAGCATTTAAAACAGACCCAGAAAGTAACAACAAATAGCTCCTCTCCCTACCACCTTCTCCCACATACCAGAAGCTATAGGGAGCCTTCCAAAGAAAATTCAAAAAACAGTTCCTCTGTTTGGTATTCTTTGAAGATGCTCAATGTACAAAGCACCCATCACCCAACGAACATGCAGAAAGTTCAAGACAGTTCAAGTCCAATTTTGCGATAATTATTACGCAATGTCCACCGCCCACTTCAAAGGCCAAAAAGTGTGTGCAGATGCCTGTGGAAGTATGAGAATCTTTTAAGAGGTTGGACAAACTGGAATAAGAAAACAGATGGCAAGACATCAATACCATTATTTTGGGCTTCTCTGAAATGCCCCCTCAGAGCAAAGACAGATTCAGCACCCACTTCTTACAAAATCACAGACGAGTTTTCTCTTCTCATTAAATCCTTATTCTTGCAGTCAGTCTGAAAGCTCATGGCAGACAAAATTATTCCTCTTCAGATTAAAATAAGGGTATCATTTTTTCCCTCCTGCTCTGGACAGAGTCACTTATATGTGATTCCAAAATAAATCTTAATTTTATTGATTGAATTTTACAAAATAACTCTTCTACTCTCTCCCACTAAATCCTTTCCTCTGGAATTAAAAAGAAAGTATAAGAACTAGAATTGGAACTTTTATTAAGCTTAGCCCTGATTTTCTACTGTAAGTCTTGCAGTATAAGGAAGTTTTAAATTTGGAAGTCATTACAGAAAAGCAATATTGCATAGTGCAAAGAGCCTAGAATCTCTGGGCAGACATGCATTGCCATGAGGTGACAATTTTCACATAAAAACATCCATGATAAAGGTACAAATGAACTTACAAAGACCTATGCACAGATCGGTGTAAGGAACCCTTCAGCCTCTAATGTTCTCTACAGGCCACCCCACACAGAACAAGCACTGAGCATGTTCCTTGGAACACTGGGAAAAGTGAAGAAAGAAGGTGGCATAAGGGTTTATGGGGGCAAGGCTGGATCACCCCAGAAATTATGTGGAAATGACCAGTGTGACATGTCTTGCCCACATGCATCTTTTGGACACACAGAAATGTTTTCTCTGATCCTTTGCTTTCAATTCAAGAACAAAGAAGAGGTCTTTGCATGAAGAAGTAAAACAGCATTTTTACCAAGGATGTGGGCAGAATCTTCCACTGGCTTGGCACTATAATCATCAATATTCCAACGAGTGGGGCTAACATTGCAGGTGCATTTGGAGGTGAAAAGCATACTGGTGGTGGCAGGGAACCTGGCAACGCCACCCGAAAGGAATCAAGTTTCCATCAAGATGCATTAGCGTCACATTTCTTCCAGCCTTTTAGGCATTCCTGGAGCCCTTTCTTCTGAAGAAGCCACAGAACATTAAGATTTGCCCCAAATAAATGCATCATATTAAATATGACAGTGGTTAACACCCTATGCCCCAGAGACCCTCACTAAATCAAAAAATTCATTTTGAAAAAATAGAAGTGAAGTTGTCATAACATGAAAAAAAAAAAAGAAAAAGAAAAAGAGCCTACAATCCTGTCGAAAACCTTGTGCTCAAGGCCTCTGTGTCGGGGGAGCAGTGTGTGGAGCTACTTTGCAAAGTGCAGCCTGCCACAGGCGTGCAGCTGCTACTGCGTCGTGGTGTTTCAGGAACACTCCTTAGCCTCCCCGACTTCCGTCGTCATTCACACTGGACATCAGGTTGATGCTTTCACCACTTGATTCTAAGTGAACCTCAAACTGCTGCTCGCAGTTCTCCCCCAGGATCAAGCGTGTGCCTTTGTCTGGGCTTCCTGCTGCCTTGTCCTGCTCTTGCTGGGTCTGTACCGCTGGCTTTCACTGCTCAACTTTCACATCTCCTCACCATGGATGGACGCACAACTGACCATGGCTATTGTGCCCTCACTATACCCTGGGCAGATTTCTAGCACCTTCTCTCTCTGACAGACCATACACTCCACTGGCAGTACCCGTACCTTATTCCTCCTTCTGGCACCAGCCTGTAGCAGGGCGCCTGACAACGCGTGGGGCCTCAAAAGGTGACTTCATAGATGTTATATAATGAGATGCTATTGATATACAGGAACATTTGCAACATAAGAATATTTTAATTTTCCAATTTTACTCTTTTAGCTATCCGTTGAAAGTTTGAAGACTTGCAAAGAATGCCATAGATGAACCAAGTCATATGGAAGGCTGGCATACATACACGTCAGCTCGGCCAACTCTGCATCCTATTCATTTTATGGGTACCTCTTCATTTGTACTCCTCTGAAAGCACAGCTTGAAACTAGGACTTGGATGCAGCTCATTTGGAAGGTGATCCCAGGAAGCAGGAGAGAAGGGCAGGAAAACTGAGACAAGGAAAGAGGAAATGACGATAAAGGCTGTGTCACTGAGTTGGTTATCCCACTGGGGACCCTTGTGGAATGCATCTCAGAATTCTGTCTCCAAAGCATAGGAGGCTGGGGCATTGATCTGCAGACTCCCATCCCCTGTTATTTGAGGGCACAGACTCCCTCCCAACTTCCCAACTGTTTTGAGTGTGGGCTGTGCGCCATCCTGTGAGGCGGAGAATGGTAGAAAGAGGCTGAGAATGGTAGAGGTGGGGCACTGAAATGCCGGGGAACTGTCCATCACAGCTGCAGCTGAAAGGGAAGGTCGGCCACGGCACACGTTGAATTATTGCTAAGAAAAGGGCCACACGAGTAAAAAGTTCAGGTCGTATGTCCTATCTTCCTGGATTATGCAGCCAAATAAAAAACTTGTTTCCAAAATATAATCCATTAATCAATGAAAAGAAACTGCTTAATGGGGGCCATAAGGAAGTATGTCCTAGTTGGACCTGGGGGATAGACTTCCCAGGAGAACAGGTGACTTTGCCAGCTGATGCTCAGTAATATCCAAGATGCATACATCTCCCCCCACCCCAACCAGCCCTGACTCCCATCCTCTACCTTTCCGTCCATCCCCTGCCATTCACAGGGCAAACAAGGGGCCGAGAATTGCCATACAGCCTTTCGCACTCACTGTGAGTTCTTTTCACCAAGTAAACTGGTCTTGATGGTCATTTTATAAAAATGAATGAAGAGAGCAGCAAAGAGGAGAGGAGGAGAGGCTTATTGATTTGAGTAAATCCAATCATTTAAAGATAGCTTGCCCTCTCCTGTCTTGAGCTCTGATAAGAAAGAATTCCTATCAACCTTACATGTAAGGGGAACTTACTACAAATAACAGCAACTTATACTACTAGCTTTCTCCAAGTATATTGGATAAAGCTCTTTGTATTCATTGTCACCAGAATTTGCTATGCCCTTTGGAAAAAGGACCAACCAACTGCAGTGCCTGTGTTATCTTTTACCTGAAGCACAGTATTACACAGTTTCTATAGTAAGAACGACGTCAAGCACGCGGCCCATCGCTCCTCGATGCACGTGCACCCTCCATTGACGCATCCCATCTGCTTCTGCTCCCACCACACAGAACAACTGTCAATGAATTTGGCCCTTTGTTTCTTGCAATCAGTCTCACTTGGCCAACATGAGCCTTTTAGCTTAATACTGGCCCAGAATTTTGAGATAAACAGATGTCATAGCAGTGAGATTATGAAAAGGGACAGGAAAGCAGAAATCAAAGCTGGTTTCTAAAGAAAACGTCTTTTTAGAAGGAGCAGCACAGAGAATGCTCAGGGCAGTGAAAGTGGAGACATGTCATTATAGTGGATACAGGTCATTATACATTTGTCCAAAGTCATGGATTGTACAACACCAAGAGTGAACCCTAATGTAATCTATGGACTCTGGGTGACGACGATGTGTCAGTGTAGGTTCATCAGTTTAGACAAAGGTGCCACTCTGGTCGGGGATGGTGATAGTGGGGGAGTCTGTACATGTGGGGACAGGGGGTATATGGGAAACCTCTGTACCTTCCCCTCAATTCTTCTGTGCAACTAAAACTGCTCTAAGAAAGGAAAAGAAATGAAATGTATGTATATATATACAGGAAAAAGGACCATACATGTATATGTGTGTGTGTGTGTGTGTGTGTGTGTGTGTATTCATATACATATATATTCATATACATATATATACATACATACATTATGTGTGTGTGTGTATATATTGAGGGAAAGGAGGAGGAAAAGAAATAGGAGGGAAAGGAGACAAAATATACATCAAGAGATTGAGAGAAATCAGAAAGCACTGGGACACATGCCTGAAATTTAATATCCGTCAAATGTCATAGGGCAATATTTGTTAAGCTCACGTTAAGATCTTAAGTAAGGAAAATAAAAAAGAAACAAAATCAGGGCTAGCTTCGTGGGTGTGCCGTCTGTGCAGTCACACAAGGCCCCGTGTTCAGAAGTGTCCTGCACTTAGTATAATGCTCTGCTGTTGCCATATTGAAATTCTCAATTTTTAAACAAAGGCCCCATGTTTTCATTTTGTACTGGATCCCCACAAATTAGGTATCCAGTCCTGCATAAAAGAATGGGAACTGTGAGAGCGTTCCTTTGCAGGCTGAAGCATAGCAAGGAAGTATCGCAGGGAGTCTCAAAGCACTCTGTCCCTGCGTCTAATGGACTCGTGCTCAGTGGTGTCTTTGGGTTTGAGCACACTAGGAATGTAAGACTTCCATGTGCCTTGTCACATGCACCCAGTGAACTGACACGGGGGGTAGAGGAGATGCAGGAGGGAATCAGTACCCTGGTTGATTCGTGCTGAGAGCAAGGAGTCTTATGGATGAAGTTCTAAATGGATGAGAGTCTAAACCCTCTTCACTGGTTTCCTTATTTGCAGAATTGGGGGAATAATACCTCAAAACAACCAGTGATCACTCTTCAAAATAAGATTCACTTACAGAAAGCCTAAATTCACTGTGAAGAAAATGCTTCAAGAATGTCCTGTCATACAGCCTGATTAGAAATCTACTTTGCTAAAAAAGGGCAGGAGTGGCAACAAAAGGTCTCCCAATGGTCCCCAAGGACAACTGTGGAAATGGCTGTCACCACTCATCCAACTTCTGACTCTGTGCCTTGGGTCTTATCAGTCATCAAACTTCCTCTCCTTAAATAGAGCCATTCCAAATGTCACCACCAGCTTTCCTAGGACAAAATCAGGGATTTGGCGTCAGAACCTCAGCTGCCAAAATAAATACCCTCTAAATTACTTTCAGTTCATGTTGGACCTTCCTTCCTTACATGTTCTCAGCTCACTGTTTACCATTATGTTTGGTCAAGTCTTGCTTTCAGTCCTGCAGGAATTGGCCCTAATGGCTTTTTAGCTTAACAGCTGTAAAATACTAAGGCATATCTTCTTCTTTTCCCTAGGGCTACAGAAAAATACCCAGTTCACCGTGGGGTATTCCCCAAAACTGGTGGCTATAACCCCAGATATATAGACCAAACGTAAAGAGCTATACATGCTTTAGTACATTTTCCTGTGCAAAATCTGCTAAGAGAATCCATGTATTATCTAGAAGTTTAAATATTGGCTTTGATCTTCATTTTATACAATGTTTATCCATATTTTGAAATTTTTCCTTGCTGACTGACATTAAAAAGCAATAAGCCAGACACAATCAGAGATGCCCTGAGTCTCTGGTTATCTGGTTAGCCTGAATACGTGTGTGTGTGTGTGTGTGTGTGTGTGTGTGTGTGTGTATCAAATATATATATTTGATTAAAGCTCAACCTTGTGTATAGACATGTCCTCTTGTGAAACCCTGTTCTGTCAGTGGAAATTGCAAGTTGAAATGACCTCCATGAGAGAAGAGGCACTTGTTATTTGGATGCGATCCTAATTACAAAGTAGCTCGATGAACAGAGACCAAATACTGCCCATGTTTCTAGCAACATGACATAATTTGGTCTCTCAACAGTTGAAATCTGTCTGTAAGCAAATAAGACCTCCTTTCTGACATTATTGCTATACATAAGTATTATTGCCAAAGCTTGAACAATGGAAATCCAGCAAAAATGGATTTCTTTTGTTATAAAACATTACCCAAAAGATGTTAAAAGCCCATTAACTTGAAAGTGAACAGGATCATGTGACCTCTTCAAGCTAAGCAGTAAAGAAAGAAAAATGAGTGCTACAACTCTTAAATCATGACTTTATAAATATTAAAACAGAGGTTCTAGTTTGTGAGTCTTCATTCAAATAGACCTCGGACATGGCAAATACGATTTTCCTGGTATTTAAAATTCGGTCCAAACTGTCGATCAATCTCAGAATTGCTTGTCAGCACTCACTCTTTCCTTTCCTCTCCTCTTTCCCTCGGTGAAGAGGTGTCTAGGAAGTCGATTAAAACTCATCCTTATTACCCCGTAAGTGGTTACTGGCCCAGGAAGACAGATAGCTGGGCTCTTTGCCAGATCAAATTCCCCTCATTAAGCAGCTGGAGAATATGGAGCACTTAGCAGTTACCTGGCTCTAGCAACATGACATCACCATCGGATAAATATGGGAAACTCTTGAAAAACACTGCTTTCCATTTGGAGTTTGGTCTTTCATGGAAAAGGAGAAAAACATTAAGTTGGCCGTAACAAGCCAGGTCATATAGCTGCTATAGGCAAGGCCATTATGGATTCAAAGCAGTTTTAAAAACAATCAACATTTTCAGAAAAGGTCAAGACAATATCAGGGACTGAGAATTACCCTTGTTTTCCAAAAGGGAAAAAATTAAGGGAGATAGAAAATCAACGTATTTGTCTGCAAATGAAAGACACAACTAATAACTAAAATTCTCCAAATCTGCTTCCTATAACTGGAGGTCAGTCCACCAATAAAGACCCTGCTTCCTTCACCATGGAAATAAGTCTTAACGATTTCACTAAGCAGTAAACGCTCTGATTAGCATACAATTTCTAGTGAAAACCACCAAAGAGTTTCTGTGAGGTGGTGCCACACAAATAAAAAGAGCGATGGATTGAGATTTGGGGGCGCTCAGGCAGCCTGGGCAAGTCCCCTTTTACAGCTTCAACCTTTCGTTTTTCCATCCGTAAGGGCAGGACAGGGAAAAGGTAGGACAAAAATAATCCCCAAATACTTTACAGTTAAAAATGCTATAATTCCTCCAACTGCTGCAAGTATCTCTGGTTAATCACCTTCCCTATGCACTGGCTAGTAACGCGCAACACTCAAACATTCATCAGTCGTTTCGTGGGATCTCCTTGGTGCCAGGTGCCTGGGGGGAATGCACTGAAGACACAAAATTAAATAAAGATCTAGAACCCCCTCTTCTTCAGCTCATACTGTGGTAGGAGATAAACATAAAACCAGGAATTATGATACAATTAGCATTGGTAAGTGCTTTCATACGCATCTGTTCAAAGTGCCATGGGAGCTCAGGAGAGGAAAAAAATACATTTGGGGGAATTCAGAAGTTTTGCAAAGGAGATGAAAACCAAGCAGGGCCTTGATAGCTTGAATGAGTTTTCTAAGCAGGCAAGGGGAGAGCGATTTTTCCAGGCAGAGGGAACAGTATGTACAAAAGCTCAGAGGCATGAATAGTTCGGCAAGCAAAGGAAATGGTGAAAGCGATTGGTCAAGGTTAATAAAAGGGGTTCCTAGAGCAGGAACCAGCATTTATTTTCTCTGGCAGCCTATACAGTCTCATCACAGCTACTCACTTCTGCCATTATAACACAAAAGCAGCCATAAACAATATGTAAATAAATGAGTGTGGCTATGTTCTAATAAAACTTTATTTACAAAAGCAGGCAGCAGTCTGGGTTTGGTGCACAGGTCGTAGTTTTACGGTCCCTATCCCAGAACATAGGGGCATAAAGGTATAAGATTATAGGGCAAATTAGCAACCATATCACAGAAGTTCCTCTGGGCATCACAGAGATACTTAGGGAACTATTACTTTTTTTTTTTTTTTAAGTAAAAGAGTGAAATGATAAAGTCTGTACACTTAAAACGATAGCAGCATGGAATATGTATATTTTCACACCCTGTATTATGAAAATAAAAGGAATTATCTTTCTTTACTTCACTATACTCTGATTCCCTAAAATTAAATCTAGCTAAGGCATGCTTTCCCAAGAAAATATAAAAGTGGGACCTTTCTAATCATCTAGAAAATACTTTACACAGTACATCATGTCCTGCTTGGTCTAAAACACCTAGCCAAAATATAGTAAAACCTTTATATCTTTAGTAAAAGCACTGCCTATAAAGCTAGGAAACATTACAATGGAAGTAGGAATGTGACTTCTGTCTGATAAAGAGCTATAAGGAGGTGGGACTACATACTCATCTACAAGTCTGGGAAGGTGTTACTCGCTATGAATAGCACTGCCACACACACACATGCAAAATTCACAACGCAAGGGGCAAATAATAAGAAAGGACGAAGGGCAACATTTGCAGAAACTTTGTTCCAAGTCAGACAGCAAAAAATTTTTTATATTATGGCTGTTTTTGTCAGGGATTGTGTTGGATGCCAGGTCACAAGAGTGAGCAAGAAATTTTGCTCTCCAAGAGTTAGTTCACAGTCTAGAGGAAGGGTTGGAAAAGTTTTTTGTAAAGATCTATTAATAGCAAATATTTGAGACTTTGCGATCTGTATGGTCTCTGTTGCAAATACTCAACTCTGGTTGTAGAGCAGTCATAGATGATACATAAACCAATGGCCATGCTCCACTAAAACTGTAATTGTTTGCAGATCCCTAGTCTAGAGAAAGAGAGACATTAAATACATCATTGAAAATAAGTTACGTCATTGCAAATAATCACAGCTCTATGAAGGAAAAGTACAGTCTAAGAACCACATGTTTGCATGACTGGCCTAAGCTGGAAAGGTCCAAGAAGGCTCCTGGGAGGCTGGGGGTGAGGACGAGTGTGGGTAAAAAGAGAATGAGAAAGAACAACCCAGACAGAGGAAGTAGGGAAGCAGAGACAAGGGGGTGGGGGATGGAGAATGAAGAGAAGCCCCAGTGGAAGCATCTGGAAAACACTTTGCATAGTACATCTCAGATGCAGCTGAAATGCAGAAGCAGCCAGCCACTCACAGGCGCAGGCGCTAAGCTGATGCAGGGATCTTTGATTCTATTCTAAGGTAAGAGGAAACCACTTAAGGTTTGGAGCTCAGCAGGACTTGGCTGATTTGCATTTCTAACAGATTTAGAGGTGTTGGTGGCAGGAGGCCATGTAGGGAGAGCAGCTGGGAACCTAAACTGACAGGTCAGGTGAAAATCCTACCTTAATTTGGCTTCCACTGGAAACAGACCCTGAGACAAGGTCTTGGGTTCAGAGAGAATATTTGGGAGGTGATCTCAGGAAGCACATACAGAAATGTGATAAAAAAAAAAATATGGTGAATGTCTACATAAATAAATAAATTATTACAGTAAAAGACACATTGCCATCAATCCCCTCAAAATACTCCCCCTCGCTTCAAATACACTCATTCCAACGTCCTTGCCACTTTCTGAAGCAGTTCTGGAAGTCCTCTTTCGTGAGTGTCTTTAGTTGCGCTGCTATGGCTGCCTCAATGTCCTGAATCGATTCAAATCGTTTTCCTTTCATGGTCCTTTTGACTTTGGGGAAGAACCAGATCCAGTGAATAAGGTGGATGAGGACACACTGCAATGTTTTTATTTGACAGAAATCGCCGTATACCAGAAGCGACGTGTGACACGGAGTGTTGTCATGATAGAGGAGGAAGTAAAGACACTCACGAAAGGGGACTTCCAGAACTGCTTCAGAAAGTGGCAAGAATGATGGGATAAGTGTGTTCAAAGTGAGGGGGAGTATTTTTAGGGGGATTAATGGCAATATGTCTTTAACTGTAATACAATTTTTTTAAATTTAAACGTTCACCATATCTTTTGATCACACCTTGTATAAAGAAGTGGGGAAAGTGAGGCAGGGAAGAGAGAGAAAAGCCAATTATGGGCATATTAATGAATGGATTACTGCTGTGGGCAACTGGGGCTCTGTCCTGCTGGGCATCCACTGAGGAAATGAGGAGAATGCACCTCCACATGTTAGGAGGGATGCTGAGGGCTGGGATGTTTCTCCACCAACCTTGCCCCTCATTGGTTGAATGTTGCCCAGGAGCTTTGAATCCCTGACACTTCTGAGCTAGCTTGCTCATTGGTTGTGAAGATCCCTCAGCATCAAAGAAAACTCTCAGACAGCAGTAGAGACACAGGTGTTTGAGGTGGGAAGATGTCCAGCGGCAGGGAACAGGTCATTGCAGCTACAAAAGAATTCAGAAATGGGCCAAGGGTCTACAGAATTGGGTACCCACAGGGTTTGCTACTAATAACTTTTCAGTTTCATTAGAAAGTAGATAAATCAAGAAAAACACAAACGGTTTGTTTTCCAATTCTGTCAAAATTTCTGTATTTCTCCCTTTTTATCAAAGATTGAAGACTGCTAAGCTGAAGTCTGTTTCATCTATAGTTTACCTGGCAAACTCATGCCATGTTCAAAATATTTAACAAATGAAACAGCAAAGGCACTGCCCATTCGGAATGGACCTTGACCTTAAGAACTTTTTCAGGGCATACAGGGGTGGACACGCTGAACACCAGCTCGGCCAGAGTTTCTAAACATGCTCCTGGAGTATGGCTGGGAGGGAGCAGGCATGGCTTAAATGCAAGCACAGAAGTTCCACGTAAGGAGGAACATTTCAATATCTACAGCTAGACAAAACACGAATAAGAAAGTACCACCTGACATGGCATGAGACAGCTAGAGGCAATCTCAGGTGAGTTCCTTCAAGGAAGAGTGTATCTTCTGGGCAAACTCAGCACTGACATTGCAAACTTTAATCCAGGACAGGTATGTAGGTTCCAATGCATGGAGACTATGTACTGACTGCAAACACAGGTTTTTTAACCAATCTACCTCCCTGCTGCAAATGGGCAACAAAAGTGCTGGTTATCCAAATTACAGTCCAAGGTCCACGTGAGATTAAGGTCTTGTATCTGAAGGTAAAATATTTCAAATCATTTTCACGGCTTCCAACTTGGAGACACCGCTGTCAGAGTGGTTTCCCAGCAAGGAACGGTTTCAGACATTTTAACAGCTCACTGCTGGCTCCCTGGTTATGGGGTAGAGTTACATGGGTATAGTAGAATTTAAACATTGTGATCACAGGTCACTGTTGTCACAAAATTGCTGTGGTGGCAGTTTAGTTACTAGAAGAAGTCTAATCGATACAGACAAAAATTGGTCTGGTACCACAGCTGCTGTCCCAACTCCATGAGTCCAAATTATTTCACTGACTACACATATATATCATTCCCCTTGTCTACTAAAAAACAACTCTTATCCATGGTTGGTTCTTTTCACTAACCTAAATATAAGTTAAGGAAGAACTTGATACTCTGGCCTTCTACCACACTGTATTTTGCATCTCATTTTTACACTATCTTAAGTTCATTTGGGTTGGGCTTTCTGTGGTCCTGGGAAACACACTTGAGGCTATTCTGCGGCTTTAGTCCTCACTCAGACACTGTTAACTGGAGTAAGTTTCCAAACAAACCCACCTTTTCTGAAAACATCTCCTAGGAAAGTAAAACCATCTTCTGGGTAAACTTCACCAGGTATATACCCAGCAGACTTTTTTTTAATGTCAGGCCCTGCTTTCCTTCTTCTGTCAGATGTGTGACCAATGAGCTGGTCTTTCCTTTAAAAGTCTTCATCCATTTCTGACATGAGTGTTTTTGACCTCTGGGCAAGCAGGTATATCCTTCAGGTTCTCAGGTTTGGGTCAGCTTCATTTTTTATGCATGGTAAACATGCTGTTGACATATTAACCACACTGCTTTAAAACTGGCCTAGTCCTGGTCTCACCATGTGTTTGGTCATCTGCTATCCTGCCCCCACTCTATCCTTCCAAATCTGTGGATAATCAGATGTTAACGAGTTTAAAATTTAATGATATAACATGAGCAACAATTTGACTCAGAGCAACTAAAAGCAGGAAAACAGCCTGATGCTCCAAGTAGCCAGCACTTCAGAATCCTTGGCTCTACTGTGTCTCATAACAGCTACAATGATAATGATGATGATAATGATGATGATGGTGACGATGGTGATGCTGATGGTGATGGTGATGCTGATGGTGATGATGGTAACATTTGCTAGCATCTTACAATTTGTAAAGCATTTCACATATTATCTTAAAGTTTACTCAGCCTTACGATACAGCTAGCCCTGTTATCCTTACTTTCTCAATGAAGAAACTGAGTCTCAGCGACGAGGTGACTTGCACGACACTAAGTGACTCACACAGCTGTAAATTGCAGGACCGAGATATAAACACAGACCTTGAGATTCTAGATTCCATATGCTTCCCTTCTATCACATGACCTCTTCCTTCCGCCTCTTCTGGCAGCTTCTCATAGTGAATTTTGAACAATCTGGCTGAAGCTAACCCTCCTTCTCTTTCAGATACATGAATCTTAGTCCTAGACATCCCTCTGAAGTTCCTGGACTCCATTAAACAGCAGAGTTAAACAGGACGTAAGTGGGGCCCATTCACTGTATAATGAAGGCAAAACTGGGTCCATACTCAAGGAATTCATGATGTTAGCTAGCCCCAGAGGACATAGGACTGCAAAGAGGAATTCATGTCAGGTGGATACCCGTAGAGGTTTAAGGAAATTAGGTAGCGAATATGAGGGAGACAATAAGTGGTAGTTAAAACAAATTCAAAATTGAGAAAAAGAACATTAGTTAAATAATCTCTTATTTCATATTGTGCACACCAGGGCAGAAAGTCAATCCAGAAATAAATTTAATGTATTTGGAAATTTAATATAAATTTAGAAGAAAAATACTTGATCTACTTAATTATCAATAGCTCCTATTAAAACCCATGAACACACCACTTTTGCATTTAATGCTTTCCCATCTGCATGTAGACTGGCAAAATCTGTTAGGAAAAGGGATTTCTCCCCGTCTTAGCTCATTGATACCAAAGAATGGCATTTTTTATTACCCATTCCCTCATCTTCCTCCATTACTCATCAGACAGCAACTTCTCAACAGTTTTATATGTTTTATATAAAACATTACTTTTTTATATACTTCATTTAAAGGCCACTGATGAATTTCTCTGGTAAGGCACGCATAGTATTCTCTCTTATATCAAATTCAAGGAAGTACAAAAAAAAAAAAAACCCCAAAAACCTACAAACATGTGTTGGAGTAATACTAATGCTGATAGTAAAATGTTAGCCCTTTATAACAACACAGCACTTCCACTTATATTAAAATATACTGTCGCATGGAAGCCCTGCTGACAGTGGAGAGCCGATCTTATTTTCCTTGTTAGCGAAGAAGAAACTGAATAGCTAATCTGGGACTGGAACCCACTAGCACAGGCTGCCTCCTGTTCAGAGGAAGTGCTAAAAAGCTCCAGCCCAGTCCAAGGGCAGGATGTTGAATTCCAGTTAAAACTGTAGAACAGAAAATAGAATAAAACTTCCTTGTGTATAGCAAGAATTAATCTGTCTTACAAATATGGACTATTGATGTCAAATAGGAGATAATTCAACCAATACAGAAATAGCAAAAAGTTATACACTGTATTCATGTGTGAGCCTATTAAGAGCCTCATCAAGTCACTCTCATTTACACACAATTAAAAGCTGCTTGGTTGTCTGATTCCCAAGAGGACCGCATACTAGAAAATTATAAAGGTAAGTGAAGGTACCAAAAGCAGGCCATTGAGGGTAGTAAGAGACGACAGCTGATCATTTAGGAAAGTCAGAGAGATGACAGCAAAGAGCAGAGCAGCTGGGAAGCATGACAACCGCACACATGTCTACAAGCTCGGGCAGTATTTCCAGGTTAAGCACAGGATAACAACGGCTGCTCATGATAATGTTCCTGAGTTAAAAATTAAAATGCTCATTATATTGTTTCAGGAAATAGAATCCGATTTTAAAAGATATATTACAAAATTAGTTAAATAAGAAACACTTTGGTGTCGAAAGGGGTATTCAGAAAACTGGAAAAACGAGACTGACTCATGTCTTGAAGGTCCTGGATAATAGTAATTGCTAATAATAACCAATGAATGAACGTGTCTATATGTCAGATCCTGTTGTTAAAGCTTTGCGTTAATTATCCCACTATATCCTAACAAGCCACCCATCAGGCAGATAATTTGGGTATCTCCATTTTATAGAAGAGGGAATTGAGGCACAGGGAGGTCAAGGAACTTGTCAAAGTCACCAGCTAGTAAGTGAAGGTGTCAGGATTCGCACATAAGCTGTTCCCTCCAAAGCCAAAACACTGAACCAATCAGCCATATAGCTAAGATTTAACTGTACCAGTTCATAACTGTTGTGCTTCTGGGTCTTTCTCTTATATCCCACCACAGGCAAACCCCAGTTTTCAAGTTTCTTTATAAATCAGTTGTTTGGAGTTTTGACTTTACACCATTCCTGCAAAGGTCATTTCTTGAGTGTCAGCTGTGTGTCAGGCACTGTATTGGATGCTGGGGATAGAGAGATGAACAAGACCCAACTCCTGCCCTGAAGTAGCTGATAGGGTAAAAACGGGAGGCTGACATATCAACGATTAACTGCTGTACAGTGTGCACTTATGGAAGGTAACCCTGGTGTCAAGGGAGGTGCGATGTCATGTCTGGTGGTTGAAAGCCTAGAGAAGTGCCTTTTATAGAGTGTGAGCTCTAATAAAACTATTAAAAACCCTGATCCCTGAGCCTCCCTAAGCTCCCTGAGCTCTAAGTCCACCAAAGCTCTGGGGTCAGCAGGGAGGGATGTGGACAACAGGACCTAAGTAACATTTTGTGTTTACCCATCTTTAATGATGGACAATTCAATTCCAGCCAGTAGTGGGTATGCGCGTCCTCCGCGCTCTCCAATCTGCTGGTAAGTGGCTGCCACGGCAGGTCGTGTATAACGCCCACCTCATCTGCAGGCTATGCAGGTATGTTTCCTGAAAAGTATATGGAAAAAACCTCTCTCCTGCCTCATTATATAAATAGACCAACCACTACCCAACTAAAAAAAGGAAAAACTTCCATTACATCCACCTTTGGTTTCCTGAACAGTCTCTTTGGGAAGCAAGTCAGGGTGCTTTTCCCAGAAAGCTTAGCTGTAACTTTCCTATTTTTATATATGTTTAATGAATTATACAAATAATACACTCTCATTATAAAATGTCCAAAGAGTATCAGTATGCAGAGTAAAAAGTAATAGTTCCACTTTACCTCCTCACTCCGATTTATCTCCCTTCTCCACTGTTAATAGTTTGGTATATGTAATTCCAGAACCTTGTGCATTTACTTGCATATCTAAGTATCTATATGAATCCACAGCTTTAGTTTCATTTTTAAAAATAAATGGAATCATATCAATATGTATTGTCCTGCAGCTCCCTGTTTTTGAATTAACGTGGCTCAGAGATCTTTCCATATCACTACATACAGATCTCCCTTAGCTTTTGAAACAGCTCCATAGGATTTTGAGTTATGGATGAATTATAATTTATTAAACCAGTCCTCTACTGATGAACAGTTAGGATTTTCCCAATGATTTTCTGTGACAAACAACACTGAACAGAAGACTCTTACACACGTCTTTGTGAACATGTGCCAGTATTTCAGAGGATAACTATCTAGACCTGGATATCTCTGTTCCAAATGGTGTGTGTATTTTAAATTTGTATAAATACTACCAAGTCAGCTGTAAAATATGATTCATATTTGCACCTCGGCCAACAGAGTATGAGAATATCTGGTTCCCCACAGCCTCCTCAACACTGGATATTGATTAATTATTGCCATTTTTTGGGAAATCTGATGGGTAAAGACAGTCTATCTAATTGTTGTTTCAATTTATGTTTTTCTGACTGTGATATTTACATATTTATTCACCGTCTATTGTTTCTTCTTTTGTCAATTACCTGTACATATAGTTTGCCCATTTTTCTAGCTAGTGGCCTTTTCTTGTGGATTGACGAGATTCTTGATTTTCTTATTTTAGAGGAGAATGTAATGTGTAAGACTTCTCATCCAGTGACACAAATTTGGATGTCAACCACAGGTATAAACATACTGTGATCTGGAAAGTTGCCACGTGCCCCAGCTGCAGTTTTAGTCCTTCCTAAAAATGAACAGACTAGAAATAGGTCTCCCGCAGTTGGCGCATACAGAACCCTTCTGGATACAACCTTGGGAGGTAAGGAAAAAGGTGAAAAATGTGAATGAGTTCATCAACAACCATTATCATTACACTTTGTGGGTGAGTGGGACAAAGAGAAAAGAAAATGATTGGGGGAGGAAACCTTGTCCAAATAAAGGAGTTTGGGCAGGAAGGACCTAGACAAACATGACAGAGGAAAAATAGCCCCACCGTCACTTCCCAATCTCTAGCTTTGTGTTACCGCCTCTCTATCCTTAGGCTTTGTTTTCCACACGAGGTGGGTGTAGAACTAATTCACTGAAGTACAGATTCTAATGCAAAGAGCACTAACTTCAGTAATCTGTTCTAACAGATTCAAAGCCTGACTCCCACAGCAAATTAGTAATGCTGGCTGAGTCACGGAGGGGTCACAGGCAAAGTTTCTTAGAGTCTATCTGCCTCTATTTTTAGGACTCATCTTAGAGAGAACAAAAATTAATGAGGATCTACTCATAGTGCAGACTCTTAGTATGTTTGGAATCACACAGCACCATCTTTTCAAGTAATTATATACACTGCTCTCTCAAGGCAGAAGGTCCCTCATGTCTAATCCCGTCCAGAGGCTTAAGAGCAGTAATGAAGAAACGGGTTTCTGACCAGTGCTTGGCTGGGGGCTTCCCAGCGTGCAGGCAGGGAGGGCAGGAGGGAGAGTTTCTTTTACCTGAGAGGTCAGTCCCAGGTGTGTGAGGGGTTGGGTCTGGTTGGTGCCATTGCCCAGCAAGGTGTGAAAAGAAGCCTGGAAGAACAAGGCTTGGCTGGAGCAGGGAACAGCTCATCATGCAGGTCGTAGGCTGGACTTGAAACTCTTTCTAAAAGCTCAGTGGCAACAACAAGGGAATCTTTGTCTAAATCACTGCCTTTGTACATATCTTTAGTTTGTGCTAAATGATGATATGTTACTGTTGGATTAGGAAAGAGAGGGCAGCAGCTGAAGGGTCAAGGAGGAGAGAGTTGGAGCTGTTCTGATATGTTCTACAAAGATAGTCTCAAGGCTATGCCAAGGTTGTAACAAATAAATGACCATTGAGAAGTCTTGGCTTCCAAAGTAGTCTATAATAAACGCTAATATATTTTAATTGTAATCTTATAGGCACATGTATGTACATACACAGTGGTAGCCCTCTGAACCAAGGTTTCAGTAGGAAATATGAGAATACTTCAAGACAAGATGAAAATAGGATGAACCTTGGAAAGGGTTCTTAGGACTTTCCCAATGTCCATTCTTAAATATCAGCCATCTTTCTTTCGTCTGGCTGTAGAGGATGCAATCATAGACACATTGTATTCACTGTGAGAAATTGTTGGAATTGGTACTCAGTGATTTAAAGTAGCATCATCAATTAAAGAGCCCAATTACCTCGCCTGAGCCAGTGGTGTATTATAGCAATCAATTGCATTTGACTAAGGTACCCTAGTAATGTGCATTCAATAAATGTGTTCCAGTCAGTCTGAACTGTTCATAGACAAAAGAGAGCCTGAGTGAGGTGAGGTTTGCAACACCACTGCTGCTTGTGAAGTTGGAGGGAAAAGTATTTGCTCAGCTTTTCATCCTCTCAGACAAGATTTCAAAAATACAGCATCTAACTCATGGAGGAGGGAGGACATGTTTGGTGAATTAACAGCTTTTATGAGTTGGTGCGTGACAGTATGGCGGCACCAGAACCCGAGCGTAAGTATTCAATAGTAAATGCAACCAGAGCTTCGCAACTGGCAGGCTATCCAGTTGGCTTCAAACATTCCTTATCCTGAACGTTGTAAATTATAAAAATAGGCATAACAATGCTGCTATACTACTCACCAGAAGTCAGTCAGTCATATGTTTTGAAAAACAATACGACTATTGCACATAGAAGCCTCTGGAGAGTTTTGTTAATAGGTGCTGAAAGTACCAGTAAAAACCATTAACAAAAAAACCCAAAAACCATTAACAAATGCATTGGATAGAAAGAATAAGGTTGAAACAATATGATACTCTATACATTAAAGAGAAAGAGCTGACTCCAGGAGAGAATGAAGTAAGTTTGGAAACTGAAATACAATAATAGGTACTCTCATTATCCAGTTTTCTCAGAAATGGGACTTAGATAGAGAAGTTCTACTATATATATTTTTTAAGACCAAAATCGTTCTTTATTTTTTTAGCAGCTTGTATTTGATTTCATTTTATAGTTCTAATTTTCTTTTTTTATTAAATTTATTGGGGTGACATTGGTTAATACAATTATATAGGTTTCAAATGTATAATTCTATAATACATTATCTGTATATTGCATTGTGTGTTCACCACCCAAAGTTAAATCACCTTCCATCACCATACATTTGACACTCTTTACCTTTTTCTACCTCCCCTCTTCCACCCTTTCCCTCCGATAACCACTACACTGTTGCCTGTGTCTATGAGTTTTTATGTTTGTTTGTTGTCTATTATCTTTTAATACCACATCAAAAGCAGGTGATATATCATGAGAAGAATGCTGGACCCAGCGTGAGAAGATCTGAACCTGGGCTCTGCTACTTCCTTGCTGTGTGACTTGAAGCAAGTTGGTTCTTTGCTCTGAACCTTGGCTTTTTTATTCACAAAATCATAAATGGACAATAACCAACTGCCACCTAGCACTACTGGAAAGATTAAATAATCTTAATGTACTCTTACTCTTAAATGTAAGAGTAAATTGGAAAGTGCCTAAAATATACTAGCTTCTCAATGAATGTTTTTTTGAACCTGAAGGACTTACCCTATTTTTAACATATATTTGCCTTGAATGTTCATCTGCTTATGATAATACTGTCATCTCAAAACACTGTCACAACTCCCCTTCACAATTACCTTCAATACCAAAAACTATTAGTTTCTTCTTTTTGTCAAAATGCATACCTATCCCTTTTAGTGAGGTCTAGGAAATGGGGACCTTATTTCCACTTTACTGAAAGCACAGGCACGGAGGGGTTAAGTGATTTACTCAAGGATGTAAAATGGGTCAGAAGCTGAGCTAAATCATCTAGGCTTGTGCCTTGCCCTCCACTACATTCCACCTCACCCTGGACTCTAGGAGGCATTTCTCTGAGTCTTGAAAAGAAATTTTCTATGATTGCCACATTTCACTTGAGTCAGCTCTCTCATCAGTAGACAGCATGCCAACAGCCATCAAAACACTCTGCTGAGAGCCTCTGCACCTCAAAAATCAGGGGAAATGGAAGGCGAGTGAATTCCCAAGTTTCCCTTTTGAGCAACTTTCTGAACCCATTCTGAAGTCACCTGAATAAGAAAGTCTTGATATTCATGCCTCTCATTCCTGCCTGATTAGCAAGGTTTCAGATATCATACAGTCTAGTTGGATAATGATGAAGCCCCATAGGGAGAAGTAACTGTCTCTTTTTTCCCCTGCTAGAAAATATGTGTGACTGAATTAAAAGCAGTGGGCTATTAGAAAAGCCACACTTAAGTAGGTTATCTGAATCTTTAAGCAGGCAAGTGGTATTAAATTTTCTTAATTCTAATAGAAATGAATATAAAAGTTTTATACCAAATTTTAAAATTGAGTAAAAGGTGCGTATTATACATCTTTTCAAAACATTTCAAAAATTTTGATCAAAACCTAAATAATCCCAAGCTGCTGATTTCGTTAGCATAATTGCTGGTCTACAGTCAGTCAGATAGCTTTACATAGGATTTTTGATAAACTTAAATCTCAATTTATAGATAGAATGAAATCATTAAGGCATTTTAGGAATAAGAAATAGGCATAAAGGTACATCTCCTCACCCGGCTATATCCACGCATATGGCAGCTGGTGATATTCATGATCATTCTAAGACAGTTCATAGCAGCTGAAACGAGCCATTACCACCTAGAATTAATTATATGGGCTTCAGAAGAACTTTGTTACCGAAGCCATAGCTCCATCTTGGGGCTCGTCTGCAACGTTGTGGCCTCTCACAAACAGGAATAGAAAAACAAATCCTGACATAAAAGGATACAGGCCACAGCTGCTTAAGAGGGATAAAAGGCTTAAGGGTTGAGCTGGCATTATTTCTCTCTCCCACGAAGCATAAAAGTCTCCACAAGTTTAACTGGACCCTCATTCCTGAAAAAGACATGGTGGACAACTTCTCAAAACTGGGAATTGGCCTGACTATATAGGTAGATGCATAAGATATCTATATATCGTATATGTGTATATCATATATGTATATATCATATATATCATATATAATACAATGCATATCATACATACATATGAGGTCTGTCAATAAAGTTCGCAAACTTGTTGCTCCAATGTCACTAACCTTTTTTTGATATCAAAGGGATTATTCATTATGAATTTGTACCAACTGGACAAACAGTTAACCAAGTTACTATTTGAAAGGGCTAAAAAGGCTGCATGAAAAAGTTAGATGACCTGAACTTTTCAACAACAGTTCATGGCTCTTGCATCATAACAATGCACTGGCTCATAAGGTACTGTCTGTGAGGGAGTTTTTAATCAGTAAACAAATAACTGTGTTTGAACACCCTCCCTACTCACCTGATCTGGTCCCCAATGACTCCTTTCTTTACTCAAAGATAAAGGAAATATTGAAAGAAAGACATTTTGATGACATTCAGGACATCAAGTGCACTACGTCGACAGCTCTGATCGCCATTCCAGAAAAAGAGTTCCAAAATTGCTTTGAAGGGTGGACTAGGCACTGGCATCAGTGCATAGCTTCCCAAGGGGAGTACTTCGAAGGTGACCTAGTGATATTCAGGAATGAGGTATGTAGCACTTTTTCTAGGATGAGTTTGCGAACTTAATTGTCTGACGGATATATACCTGTATATCATATCTTGTAGATGTATAAAATAAGTATATGTTTTATATATATAGTATAAAATATGTATATGTCATATGTATATATCATATATAACACAGTATATAATATCTTATACATATATCTCATATCTTGTATAAAATATGTATATATCTTATATGTCTATATATACATCATCTATATGTAATACAGTATAGTGTACAGGGTGATGACGTGAAATACATTCCTACTATGGGTTACCATAAAAAAGGCTTGGAAAGCAGTGCACTTAATCCCCTAAATCCCTCAGCTGGGCAAGCTGCAGGCAAAAGCTGCAGTAACTGTACAGCAGTGCCAACAGCAGAGGGAAGTGAGGCAATGAGAGAGGGAAGTGGGATTAAGGCATGAGGAGGTAGCTCGGGCGATGCAGCACACCCAGGATGCCAGGGGTGCCAGCATTGCACCTAGTTTGAGTTGAACACTCCTTGGGAGTGGGGAGTTCACCTTTAGGGTATCCCCCACTACTAGGCACCTCTGATTTCCACTGCATTGTCTCCATGGAGAGTGTCAGTAACAGCATCTGTGGCTCACAGGAGAAGACATTTTACATGTCCATTTCGTATTTTACATTGTCTGAGCTCAGGCTTCTGGACTTCAGCTTAGATAGCAGGTACAATGCTTGCCCTCCAGATGTCTATATCAGACTGAGCAGAAGAACAAGTGAATGCCTGTTCAGTAATAGAAATATAATTATATTAGGCTGAACGTACGAAACTGCCATTTTTATAGGTCAAAAGTGGCTAAAGATCAGCAATTCTGTATGGTGCAACTTAATAAAAATCACCAAAATGCTGTGAAAGGCTAAATGGCTTAGAGATTGGGCTGAAAACCTGAAGATCAAGTCAAGTTGTTTTGAATACACTTCCTACCCTCATATTCCACACAGAACAACATTAGTGAAGATACCTAAATATCAGAAACCAATTTTCTATGATTCGCAATACACAAAATCTAGCATTAATCCTATTCAAGATGTTGGATTTCCTTTGCTTTCCACTATTTTCCTCAAAAAACACAGGTATAAAATTACTCACAGGGAAAGAACTTTTAACAAAAAGATCTTCAAAATTTTCATTTGAGAAGTTCAAAATAGTATGCATTAGATATTTTTTTCCCCTTAAAAAATGAGTCGCTATTCAGCAAGAACATGATACATAAGAATTTATCATGCCTCAGGTTTTTTTTCCCATGATAAACTTTCTATGTGAATAGAATTTGTTTATGAAGAATTTTCCCATGTTAACCCCCCTAACAACCCCATGAGGTAAGGATGAGTATTCATATTTTACAGACAAGGAAATGAACGTTCTAGAGATTCACTCAAAGGGGAGGAAAGCCAGTTTTGTTTTTTAACTTAAACTTTGGATTCTGATTAAGATTCTGGTTGGCTTCAGATTCTGTACCACAGCACGTATGAAGCACCCACAAGATTCCAGGCTCTTGCTTGGGTGTTTTTCCTTGTGTTACTTTTTATCTTTTGGCAAACACTTATCAGGAAGTCAAGCTTTTCTAAAGTATGCAAAAACTTAGGAGTCATGATATTCATTTGGGTCAAAAGCAGATACCTCTGCTTGTAAAAAAAAATTATCTAAAGAACTGTCCCTTGTCATGTAGGCCACTCTACTTTAAGTTCTTCCAAGTGTCATTCATGGAAAAGAATGACAGATGAGGTCTAGGTTGTGCCACTTAAATGTCCTGCATAGCCCCACGTTGAAGAGGCATTTTGGGGATTTTATAAACAAAGGATCCAAAACCTCCTGTTCCTTATATGGTACACGACTCAAGCAAAGAAAAACTTTTCCCACAAAAGCTATGGACAATACAAAATGACAATATTGAGCTCTTGTGTTAATGAAAGTGCCTTTTGAAGAGGCTTTCTTGGGTGTACACTTTACATCATCAAAAATCTGTCTTGGGGCCAGCCCGGTGGCTCAGGCGGTTAGAGCTCCATGCTCCTAACTCCGAAGGCTGCCGGTTCAATTCCCACATGGGCCAGTGGGCTCTCAACCACAAGGTTGCCAGTTCAATTCCTCGAGTCCCGCAAGGGGTGGTGGGCTCCGCCCCCTGCAACTAGCAACGGCAACTGGACCTGGAGCTGAGCTACGCCTTCCACAACTAAGACTGAAAGGACAACAACTTGAAGCTGAACAGCACCTTCCACAACTAAGATTGAAAGGACAACAACTTGACTTGGAAAAAAAAGTCCTAGAAGTACACACTGTTCCCCAATAAAGTCCTATTCCCCTTCCCCAATAAAATCTTTAAAAAAAAAAAAATCTGTCTTGCTCACTGCTCTAAAGATTGTGCCTAGAATAATGCCTGGCACACAGCAGGAGTCAATGAACGAATGAATGAGTGAATGGAAACAAGCAAATGAATAAAACTTAAAGGTATACAAGGTAACTGAAGCCGATCCTTCCGAGACTGAGGATTATCTCAAAGAACAAAGATTCTATAACCCCTCTTTACACTTGAAATAAATTAGTTGGCTAATATTATGAGCTGGGGAACACTAAGTTTGCTATGCCTCAAAAATCACAAAACAAAAGAAAGATTTCAGTTTTATGCCATGAAATATGATTGACTAAGTGCAGGATAAGAGCCTCTCTTATTCAAACTTAGGACTGGCTCTAAACTGTTGTATGGATTTGGCAACATGGTTCCCCAGCCATCTACCTTCCGATTTCTGAACAAACATCAGAAACTCCTGTGGAGGGTCACAGTTAGTTCTAAAGGCAAAATGACATACGTAAATGATTATAGCATTGCTCAGATCTCCAGAAGAATTGCCATCCTTACCAGAAGCCTAGCGTGGACTGAATACCACAGGACTCATTTTGCAACCTTGCAAAGTTTTGCTGGAAACAGTAAGTGGTGGAGACAAGTTGCTTATCTTGGTAGTGCCACATGTCACTCTACTGCAGAGAGAGCTGAGGCTGCTGATGGATTTGCCTTGACATAGTATTTTGGAAAGACCATGTCAAGGGATCTTTCCTTCTACAGTACTCCAAATATGACTTAATAGAAACTTCTAATTGTTCCACCACTGAATTTTAGAATTTCAGGTTTCATTTAAGAGTTCAAAGCACTTTCAACATTCTCCTAGAAGAAAAACTGCAGAACCTGATTTAATTAAGAAGAAGCTGGAACTATAACTGTCCTCTGAATTAACAGGGAAGGGTCAGCTTCAGACAAGTAGCTGCGTCCCTTATTTGGATATCTGTGCAAGAGGCACACTTTGAAAGAAGGCGCGAGCATAGTTAATGAGAGAGAATTATACACAAGGTTCTTCCCCCATTCCGGAGGTTCCTTTCCGATCCCTATGTTTTCTCTTATTAAAACTTACACACAAATGAGAAACAGAAATTCATAGACACAGACAATAGTTTAGTGGTTACCAGAGGGTAAGGGGGGTGGGGGGTGGGAGATGAGGGTAAGGGGGATCAAATATATGGTGATGGAAGGAGAACTGACTCTGGGTGGTGAACACACAATGGGATTTATAGATGATGTAATACAGAATTGTACACCTGAAATCTATGTAATTTTACTAACAATTGTCACCCCAATAAATTTTAAAAATAAATTAAATAAATAAATAAAAATAAATAAATAAAAAGTAGAGATGGTCTGTGCTACATAAGAGCACATTATTATGCAGTCCACTCTAATTCCACACAAAGAAATATAAGACTTGTGTTTTCCAGAAGCACTGGGATGTCAAAACAAATTTCAAGTTCTCTGTGGATTGCAAATGAACCTTGAAGCAAAGGCCTTTTGTTCAGTTAAGCACTATCATTAAGCATATGAGTTGTGTGAATAATATTGATCAAAAAAATTTAATTCATGCTTTTATTATTCCAGAAATTGATTACTGGGGTGTTGTTTTGTTAGGTGGTCCAATCATCTGTTCATTTGATTCCAATCTGTTCAAAATGTAATTGCGTGCCTGGATGATAAGAGCTCAACAACTGAAGCATGTCACACATTCTCTAGTTTCTCTGTCATTGATTAATAGTTAAAATTTGGATTAACTTAAGTATGACATGATTTGAATATATGAAACATATTCCACTGCATTTTTCTCTTGAAAGTTCAAATAGTCTCCATATTCCCCAACAAAAAATGGCTTTAAGGATGTTAAGTAAGCAATTTTCTGACTGAAATTACTAGATTTTTTCCGTGTCACATGAAACCTTTCCAAAATGTACCTGGAGCTCAAAGGTTCAAAACAATTTCTTAAATGCTACCCCCTTCACTTTTATAGATTGGCCTGGAGGAACATTAGTTCGTGCCTACTTGATCAGGATGCAACTGGACAATGCCAATAGATTTAGTTCTCTCACCACAATTTATTATGAAGACCCAACAAATAGCCATACCCTCACTCATAAATCCATTTTACTCAAAGTACTGAAAAATTAGAATTTTCCAATCATTTCTACTTTTAAAGTGATATAGGCATATTTCAGGTGATAAAGTATGTTTCAATAAGCGAAGAAGTTATTGTGGACCTTCGTGTTTAGGATCAAGACTCTTTTCTCTTTGGAAGATTCATTGGCTCACAAGTAAAACTAAGTTGTTGACCTTATACTCCACCCCTTTCCCCCACATTACCTCAGGATCATTCAATTGCCCCAAGGATGCAAAAATGCCTGAAGGAAACAAAGAAGTCAATGGAGTGTCTAAATAGACATTTTTTAATCCAAAGCACAGAAAGTCAAACCATTTACTAATAACCAGCTTTGGGACAGAAAAGGCTTTTGAGTTTCAAATCTTTGGTTTCATTAGAAGGGCAAATTCCTTGAAGTTCATGCTATACACAGTAGAGTAAGGAAGAATGTAGAAGGCTTAAGAGTCAGTGTTTCAGCCCCCAACAGACCAGTACAACAGAATGAGGAGTGGAGAGGGACACTGTTTGAAGGAGGGTTTCCGGGAAAGAAGAGCAATTCAGCAAACTTTTAGAAGTTTGGCTATAAAAGTGGAGAGCAAGTTAGAACAGTAGATAAAAGTGAGGAAGATGAAGGTTTTGGTTTGTCCTATTTTTTAAAGATCAGAGTGGTTGGAGCCCATTTACACTCTGATGAGAAAAATCCACTAGAAATAAAAAGCTGAAAGATAAAGGAAATAGAGGAAACTGTGCATAAAGCAGGCACCCCAAGAAGATGGGAGTGAATGGGGTGCAGAACACAGCTGAAGGAATCAGAAGAAGAAAACCTCTTCTATTTTAACCTGAGCAAAGATGGAATGGATGAACACAAATGGCCAATTAACCACAACAACAACAACAACAAAAAATATATAACATACACACACACACACACACACACACACACACACACATATACACACATATATTTAAAATTTGTATTTAGCTTTTAAATTAGATTTAATTTTATTTAATTTAGATGGAATATTATATATTAAATCACCAATATTTGCAACGCCTTCCTCCTTTTATTCAAAAAAAGGACCATTTGCTTGCTGACTTGTGCTCCCTGAGGTAAGTGCTGGGAGAAAAAGGCAGACACTAAGGTGGACTAGTTTGCTCTATCTAGGAAGGAGCGAAAGAAGACAGAGGTAAGAAGAAAAAGTGAATAGCATGGGGGCAGGGGAGGAGGATAGAGAAAGAGAATAAACTGAGAGCTGCCATGAAGAGCCAGACTTCGGAGAGAAAGGTGTGGGAAGACGATTTTTAGGAAACTTGGCTATGTGTTATTAGATTAGTTCCCTTCTTGGTCTTGGTTGACTCCTCAAGAACCTTTCAGTAAAAGCTTTCGGGACTCAGATTTGACTTTGACTATGTTGAACTGTCCTCAAGGCAATTGGTTTTATTCGGGTTATACGGATAACAGATTTGGTGGCAGGAAGCTGAAATCTTGCATGGTAAGAGGTAAGGGCGTCTGCTGAAGGTAAGAAGGGAGGTGATTTGGTCAAAGATTTGAGGAAAGTGGGAAAGTCTTCATATAGGTTTTGGGGAGACTGGCAGAAGTATATTAGGAAAACATAAGGATTGCTGAGCTATACTGAGAGTCCAGTTGAGACTGGAGGTCACAAATCTATCACAGCATCAACCTGGACAGTGGAATGACTTTCTCTAGCCATGCTTAGCAGGCTAGTCGGAGACAGGAGAAAGCATACAATTAGACTGAGTAAGGGTTGGTATTTGGCTTGGTAGGAGCCAAGAGCAGGTATAGGTCTGCTTTGTTCATTTCTAAATACCCAAAACAATAATGCCTGAAAATAAGAATCACTCAATAAATCTTTATTGAATAGATAACTGGGAGAACTGAAGAGAGAGTGGTTGAAGTGATAGTCCGTGGTATCCAAACTGTATAAGGGAAGAAAATGAAGATAAGAGGGGGGCTACTGGGGGAAGCTAAAGGGGACCAAAGGTTCCGAGTAGATGACCCAGGCCTACCAGTCACGGGAGCAGCATCACCTACTCAAGAGTCAATTTCTCTGAGTCTTAAGCACCTCTGCTTTCTTAGTTTATAAGGATATGGGCTCATCCAGGGAGCTATTAGGCCCATATCCTTCCATCTTATTTCTTACTCAAGAGCAGCATGCACAGTCTTACATATTCCTCTGTTCAATGTTCAGAATTCCTGTAATTTCCCTTCATGAAATATCCTTCTCACTCATTCTTTAAACCTGCGCTTTCCCTTCGCGCTTTTGACTTTTGCCCCAGATAGGTCTCGGTCTCTCTCTCTCTCTCTCACTTTTCTCTCATCCTCATTCCCTTTTCTTTTTAATTTCTGAAAACAATCCTGGTCATGGCAGATATCATTAAAGGTAAAACTCATGATATGCCTGAAATAAGGATAAGGAAATCCATACATTTCCAAAAAAAAAAAAAAAAGTCTCATAAAGTCAGTGAAAGTGGACACAAATTTTAAAATAGCCACAGCCCATACCGTCCTATAATTAACCTGCATTTCCCCAAGCATTAGCATTCAAAACATTTTCCATTCTTGTGGTTAACGCTTATATTTTAATTATGAACATAGAAAGGCCTTTTGCTATGAAATTTTTATTGCCAATGTACATGCTTTCTGCTACAGGATGAGTTGAGTAGACTTTTAAATAGTAGCTCAAAGATGTTTACAACATTGTTTCTATAAAGGATATGCAAATGAGCTTCTGAACCACAACCTATTTGTCAGTTGGGGGTTTGATATAGTTTTGATTCCTGCTTGAATTTCCTGAAAAATCCCAATAAGTTATTTAAGGAATAACAGTTGCCAAACTTTCTGACAAGTCATAATGAATAGTTAAGTTCTGAAAGGTCAACCAATCATCTTTGGCTCCCATCTCCTCTTTAAAACCAAGCTATTTTGAGCATTTGTATTCCTCATGCTCTTTTCCTTCCCAACCCTGACACTATTTGTATCCCTTCAGTGGCATTTTTTTTTTTTTAACTCAGGAAAACTTAAATAACCTCCAAGATTGCAAAAGAGCCTTATTATTTGATGATTGTGGGTCTTGTCTGGGAAAAAATCCAAACATAGATTTGCCATTTTAAGCAATTCCTTTGAATTCTCACTCTATTGTCAACAATAGTCTTATATTATTGGTTTATTATTGATTTTTTTTCTTTCCCTTTACATAAGTTAACTAGGTACTCCAACTTCCTCTTCTCTCTTCTTATGCTTTCTTAGTTTATAAGTCTCTGAAGGACTGTATTGTTTTAACTTTTTAGGTTTTGGAGAACACACCTCACACACATACACACACACACACACACACACATACACACACACACACCATACCTTGCTATTATTAAACTCATAATCTTTTCTCTCAGCACCATGACTATTTCTTCTTTATAATCTCCCTCTTCTTCACCCTACTTTAATAGAATCAGTTGCCACAGTCTGTCAATTTTCCCTTTAAAGCATTATTTCAGATTCACCCTTTCCTCCATGTTCCCACTGGCACCAGTCTGTCTCACGTCACATTCTCACTGACGGTTCTGTTACCCCCTTCTGGTCAGCTTTCCTGCCACCCCTGCTCATTCTCTCCCCACTCTCAACCCCCAAGCCTTATAACACACTCAATCCTATAGTAAATTATCCTGCTTATCTCCTGTGTGGGCAGGAAAGCACCTCCCATGCATTAGGCATGTCTCCCTTAATTCTCACAATGCTACATGATGAGTGTTACTTTTCTTCAGTTCACACATGAGGAAACTAACCCTGCCAGAGGTTAAGTATTTTTTCCCAAATCCCCTAACTTGTAAGTGTTTAAGTCACTGGACCTCAGATCTGAAAAGAGAAGAGAAAATAAAGCATTTGTATAAAAAAGAATCGATATTTAATCTCCTTAAAATCAAGGAACTAGACAGACTTACAATTATTACCATATCAAGGGCAATGATTTTCAAGACATGGGATTTATACAAGGGAAGTACGAATTCAAGTGTCTGCTCTCAAAGAGTTCATAATCTAGTTGATTAGAGTATGTATCCAGAACATGCTGGATGTGGATTATGTGCTAAATAAATACTTGCTCAAGCCAGGACCAGGGAATAGAAGAAGAGTCCTTGCTACGCTCTCATTTTGGCTTGCCACTAATTGCATTGTTAAGTCATAGGACACTTCTTAATATAAAATGCTCTCTCTTGCACTTCCTCCTGACCCAGTCCCAAAGACTATCAGAACAATACACTGCTAGGAAAAAAAGATGTTGAGATTACTGGGCTGCCTTCCAACCCACAGGCCTATTTATTTTTTCCTAACTACCAGATAATTATTGCTAGATATTATTATGGGATTTTTCCATATGTCCTTTAGTTAGGAGAGTGATGACCCAATGCAGCCTTTTAATGTACTCTGGTCTCATGACAGCTTACCTCATTCTACAACTTTGTCTTTGGTTTTTATTTTTATGATTATTCAAACTTCTCATTGACGGATCAATACCTCATTTGGCACTGCTCTGTTTACTAAATACCTCAACAAAGACTCCTTGGAAAGGGTCCTTTTTTTGCTTGCAATGGGCTCATTCGAAACAAGTTCTTGCTATGTTCATCATTTTGGTAAACAAGGACAAGTTCAAGGAAATTAGAGGCCAAACTTGACAGAGCACTGGGTGCAGCTGCTGGCCCAGCTGTGCAATGATTTTCAACTGGTCCATTACCTCCAAAACGCAACTATTCAGCACAGCCTTCCCTAGTCCAGCACTCCTGTCGGTCTAATATATTTGGCAACAGCCATTATTTCAGAAATGAATGTTCATGTGTATTTATAGCAGATCGCATGCCTGCTCTATCAACAATTAAAGAGATTAGGATTCAGCAGACATCGTCCTCTAATTAGGACAAGATGGAAGACATAGTACATAGAATGCTGCAATTTGGTCAAGGTTTAGCCTTTCCTAATAAGACTGCCATGCTTCTTTGCATCAGTCAAACATCCGCTCTCTCTAGGGCCACCTTGCTCCCTGTGAAACATTCACTTCCTGTGTCTGTCCCCTGGAATTTTCAGTCGGGGGATTCTATTTGCAGTGAACACTTCAAGTGTCCCCTTCTTCCCTCCCTCACACCACACGATAGGCTCACTGGACTGTTTTAAGGCTCCTTTGAAATAACATGTAGACAGCACCAGGTGGCCGCTAATTTCACTCAGTTATGGCCCTTTCTCTGGAGCCTTGGAGTATGTTACGGGCTCACCCTTATGTAGTCTCTCCTCTGAACAAAAGCCTGAACTCAGTGTCTGGACCATAAATTCCATCTTGCCAAGCTCTTGTCCATGCATTATTTAAGCAATCTTCTCCAGGAGCCGGCATGAGAATTTCCCCCAGAGTCACAGTCAGCAGGCGCTTTGCGCGCTGTTCTAACTGGAAATGCAGGATATCTCAGAGAGTTCCACCCATCCCATTCACAGTCTTGGTAATGAAATATGATAATCTAATTTGGTAAAAATAAACTGTGAAACCAGAGATTTGAGGCAAAAAACTTTAAAGATGCAATTCAGACGAGCAATCAATGCTTATTCAGTTTCTGTACCATCTCAGCTTTCTCCCAGTGCAGATGCTTAAGTGATGCTAAATTAAATAATTGACAAAATTTTAAAACTGCTGGGAATTACCATCTGTACTTAATTTTGGAATATAAAAAGGTCCCTAGAAAACATCCTTTATGATTATTTTGTCTAATAACAGATATGAAACAATACAAACATCCCAGTCATAAAATATAATGCGTTTCAAGCAGTCTGGCTTACATATTCAAACAGTGTTTCAAAACAAAAGACCACAGGAGGAGTGAAATGCTGGGTTACCAATACATTTTTTTTTAATGAATGGCAAAAATAAAAATAAAAACTAAAAAATGGAGTTTTTAGTTTAAAATCTACCTTTCTATCCCTCACCTCCCCACAAAACAAAAAACAGAAAAACAAAACTCACCCACAGCCAGTCCTACAGACATTAATGAGAACCATCACTTTTCCACATTTCTCTCCTGGATAAACACTGAGTTAAACTGTCTTCTGTTAAGAACTTTTAGTAGGTTGATATTACATTTATACAAAATGAAGTCTACGACTGTAAATAAACATGCTTGAAGCTTCCATGAAAACACAGAAAGAGAAACGAGCTCCCAGCGTGGGAACACACTGGTAAATATGTGGATAAAATAAGCTGAAACTTACACCAGACACTTCTCCCAGGTCCAGCACGGCAGTAGCCCTAAAGGTACATTCTAGTGTTTTTTAATCCATGTTCTGCTCTTCTCACTGATGGGACTACTCAGGCACATGGTCAAGTTGCAATCAGCTTCTCCCTCAGTGATGTATGAGAGCTGGGCTGATTTATCTTGTCTTTCTGCAGCATATTAGCACTAATGTTTCTGCGTATGCATCCTACCTTTCTTTAGCTGTAGCTCCGGCTTTATCATTGGTAATCTAAATTAAAGAGCCAGTGAACAGAGCAGGGTTGTTGTCCCCCACCCCTCCCTGTTTTCCATGAAACAATTGCCAGGCAGTCATTCCCAGACAAGGATTCCACTGTTTATTCTAGTGAGCCTCCCCTTCAATATCCCATTGAGACTGGAAGTCAGTCGCCAAAGGATAGGTCCAGCGAGACTGTCTTAGTTCAAAGGTCTATTTATGATTTATTCTCTAAAACGGTACAGTTGGCCTCAGGAAATACTAGAGAGAGCTGTCATTTGACAGTTTTGCAGCCCAGAATACAGAATTGACACTATTTACAAAAACAGAGTAACTTGATATTCCACTTACTGCTCTGGGTGCAGTGTACCTTTCAGTAGCATTTTTTTCTGAGAAATCTATTCCTTTGTCTACCCAGGTTCATTTTGCCTACGCGAGCTTAAATGTTTATTTTGATGAGAACTATGAGTGCTATGATTTTTAGCAAGTTGCGAAGAAGAAGCACAAAATCCCATTCTTGTAAAAATTGGGGGGAATCAATCAAACAAATCATTATTAACCTTGTTGTAACCTATCAACAAACAGCAGCTGAAGGAAGAGCAAAAGGATTTATTTAATTCAGGAGTTGTCAACTCCTTTCTTAAAGACACGTTTACAATTTTCTCCATCTCCGCAAATATTTGAGAAAAGGAAACATCAGTGTACTTTCATATGAAAGTTTGTAATCTCTTGAAAATATTGCTGTCTTAGCAGTATCTCAATGCTTTTAACTCAGATTGCCAGTGATTACTGAAATAATATCAGGTCTGTTTCCTCACTTTTAGCAACAAAACTTTTTAATAGCTGTTAAGCAACAGAATTTGGTGGGTAATAAAGTATAACAAGTTTCATCTCTATTTTTATGTATTTTTGTTAAGAGAAAACATGATTGTTTTAATAATTTTAAACATGTATACTGCATTTTAAATTTTGCTTTTGAAAATTAACAAATGATGACATCCATTTCCATATAGGCATAAAATATATACTTGCCATTTTTAGTACTTTACAATATTCAATTCTCTAATTCCTTGGTATTTATATTGTTCCAAGGTTTCACTATAAAAATAAAATTTCTCTTATCAGAAATGCAAAATATTCACATTCCAGACCCTTGAAATGAACAACAAAAAATCAATATCAAACTTTCTGATTCTCAACTTTTTTCAAAATTGCAATCAGGACAAATAATACTCAGAAGGGCTACTTGAAAACTATCCAGGGTATCAGTCCTCCTAGATTGTATCCCTAGGTTAAACTTGAAATGTTTGAATGTTAATTTCTATACTATAGAACTTGGTTATACTGAACTGCTCCACAAATATCCAGAGTAATTATTTGAAAAATGTAAATCTGGGTTTGTCACTCAGCTGTTAAAACTCTGCATAGCTTCCCGTTATTCTTAGGATGAAAGCCAAAATCTTTATGATGGCCTTCAAGGACTCAGTTTTATTTCACTTGGAAGATAAGCCCACCTTCCGAGAAATGACTGGCTGGAATTCAAAATCATCAATCAATCAAGTATTGAACCCCTGCTCTTTACTGGCCAGTCAGTTCGAGTATGGTATCTGAGCACTGGTGTGGTATGCTGAGAGAATTCCAAAAGCAAATACATAGGCCTTTTCCTTTATTTTGAAAGTAACACACATGAAGAAATTTCAGTACTTTGCAAGTCAGCTTACGAACTATGACAAAATCAATATGAAGCAAGCCAGACTCGAAAATGCAAACTGAAGATAAAATCACAGGGTAGGAAGAATGAGATGAAATTAATCATTTGATGAATGTTAACTAAAACGGACTTAAGCTAGAGGATAAAAAGGAAAACATTCAAGAAAGAGCAGAAACTCTAAAAACAAGTATTGCTCAAGCTTGGTCCTATTGTTATGCGTCCAAGGTTTATTATTCACATTAGCTAAATTAATCCTAGACTTATATTTCTTAAAGGCAACTCTCTGTCTCATAATTATGGCTGTGAGTTTCTTCAGTAAATAACTCTTATGCATTCATTTTAATATTAAAATAAGGAGAACTTTTAAAGAAGAGTAATATCACTTTTCTTCAAAAGTTCTCTTTATTTTAATCACTAAAAGAATCACATGATAAACTTCACCAGTTTCTAAGTAAGATAGCCCAAGGAGCCCAATATTACAGAACCCTTAAAATAAGGGTGTTTTTTTCCCCCAAAACTAAAGATCTACCTTGCTGTTAACCAAGAGCAATACAATCTTTTCATGCAACTTTTATATAAACTTGGACATAAAATAACGTAAATACCCAAAGGCGTATGAAATATCCACTGAGTAATGAGATCTTAAGACTGGTCCAGTACATAAGGAATTGACACCATATGGCCCCCAGGTCCCAGAGTGTTTCTTATACTTTTCGCCATTGTCCTGAAAATTTTCAGCACTAAAGCTTTATGGGAACCTCACGGGAGTCAGCAACCGGCAGCAGGCCTTGGTGTGTCCTGGCTTTTTGCGGAGCTACCCCAGACCCAGTGGCAGCCGTCCTCGGTTCACAGTATGGCCTCTTGCACGTGCCTCCAGGTGTAGCACAGGCAGCAACCAACAGTGGGTCACTTTGTAACTCCTATCAGACAGTCCCTGACTAGTCACAGACAGTGGGCCAGCCATGGGCCTGCACTGGAACGCCTCCCAAGAGCCCCCAGAACCATCATACTTGGAGGTTGGCTGCAGACCACAGCAGAGTACCACCCGCCCAATTAGCCCCAAAAGTGGCACACCCAAAGAACAGTCTCAACAGGCACCAGAGATTGCTGGGGCCAATCCCACTCCATGTGGTAAGCCTCTGCACAGCAGGACATGGCCAAACACCACAGCCAGTCAGCCTTAGGGTCAATCTCACCCACTGACATGCCAACACAAACCAAGGCTCAAATACAACAGGAGGGCACACACAACCCACACAAGGGACACTCCTGGAGCACCCTGCACAGGTGACCAGGGAGACTGTGCCACTGGGCCCCGCAGGGCACTTACTAAACAAGGCCACCTGGCAAGACTGGGAGACGTAGCAGATCTACCAAATACACAGAGGCAAACACAGAGAGGCAGTCAAAATGAGGAAACAAATAAATACATCCCAAATGAAAGAACAGGGGAAAACTCCAGAAATAGAACCAAATGAAATGGAGACAAACAAACTACCAGGGACAGAGTTCAAAACATTGGTTATAAGGATGCTCAAAGAACTTAGTGAGAATTCAACAAAGAGATAGCAAACATAAACAAGGACATAGAAACCATAAAAAAACAAAAAAAAAAACAGAAGTGAATAAGATAATAACTGAAATGAAGAAGCACTAGAGAGAATCACCAGCGCACTAAATGAAGCAGAGGATTGAATCAGTGATTTGGAAGACAACGTAGCAGAAAACACCCAATCAGAACAGCAAAAGGAAAAAAGAACTTAAAAAAATTAGGATAGTTTAAGAGACCTCTGGGACAACATCAAATGTAACAACATTCACATCATAGGGGACCAGAGGGAGAAAAGAGAAAACAAGGGATTGAGAACTTATTTTAAGAAATAATGACTGAAAACTTTCTTAACTTGGCAAAGGAAATACTTGTAGACATATAAGCCCAGGAAGTGCAGACAGTCCCAAACAAGATGAACCCAAACAGGCCCACACCAAGACACATCATAATTAAAATGCCAAAAGTTAAAGACAAAAGAGAGAATCCTAAAAACATCAAGAGAAAGGCAACTAGTAACTTTAAAGGGAGCTCACATAAATCTGTCAGCTGATTTCTCAACAGAAACTTTGCAGGCCAGAGGGACTGGCAGTAAATATTCAAAGTGATGAAAAGCTAGGACCTACAAACAAGACTACTTCTACCCAGCAAGGCTGTCATTTAAAATCGAAAGACAGATAAAGAGCTCCCCAGACAAGAAGAAGCTAAAAGAGGTCATCACCACCAAACCAGTATTATAAGGAATGTTAGAGAGACTTCAAGATGAAAAAAAAAAAAAAAACAGATAAAAATATGAATAATAAAATGGCAATAACTACATATCTATCAACAATTACTTTCAATGTAAATGGATTAAATGCCCCAATCAAAATACATGGGGTGGATGAATGCATAAGAAAACAAAACCCTTACATATGCTGTCTACAAGAGACTCACTTCAGATTGAAAGACACAAACAGACTAAAAGTAAAATGATGGAGAAAGTCATTTCATGAAAATGGAAATGGGGGGGAAAAAGCTGGGATAGCAATATTTGTATCAGACAAAACAGACTTTAAAGCAAAGACTATAAGAAGAGACAAAGAAGGACCCAGTAGTCCCACTTCTGGGTATTTATCTGAAGAAACCCAAAATGCTACTTTGAGGGGACATGTGCATTTATGTCATTGCAGCACTGTTTACAATGGCCAAGATGTGAAGGCAGCCTGTTTGTCTGTTGATGGAAGAATGGATAAAGAGGAGGTGGTACATATATACAATGGAATATTGCTCGGCCATGGAAGGGAATGGATCCTTGCCATCTGTGGCAACATGGATGGACCTGGAGGGTATTGTGCTGAGTGGAGAGTCAGACACAGAAAGATAAATGCAATGTGATTTCATATGTATATAGAATCTAAAGAACAAAACCAACCAACCAACCAACAACAAACAAAACAGAAACAAACTCATAGATGCAGAAAACATTTTGATGATTGCCAGGTGGGAGGGGGCTTGGGAGTGGGTAAAAAATGGGAAGGGATTAAGAAGTACAAATTGGTTGTTACAAAGTAGTTATGGGGATGTAGAGTGTAGCATAAGGAATACAGTCAATAATATTGTGTAAACTATGTATGGTGTCAGATGGGTACTAGATTTGTTGGGGTGATAGATAGGAGGAGGTTGCAGGGCAGGGTGAAAAGGGGGATTAAGAAGTACAATTGGTAGTTACAAAATAGTCATGGGGATGTAAAGCAAAGCATAGGGAATATAGTCAATAATATGGTAATAACCATGTATAGTGCCAGGTGGGTGCTAGACTAGTCAGGGGGATCACTTCCTAAATTATACAAATGTCTAACCACTAAGCTGCACACTTGAAATTAATATAAAATAATACTGAATGTTAAGTGTAATTGAAAATTTTTTAATTGGGGGCAAGGTGAAGGGGAATAATAGATCCAAATTTCCAGGTATAAAACAAAGAAATCATGGGGATGTAGTGTACCGCATGGGGAATATAATCAATAATATTGTGATAGTGTGGTGTGGTGTCAGATGTTTACTGGACTTATGGTGATCACTTCTTTAAGTATATAAATGTTGAAGAACTGTGGTGTACACCTGAATTGATAAACGTTGTATGTTAGCTATGTGTTTTAATAATTTAAAAAAAAAAAAGAAAGAAAGGAAAAATCAGTGAAACAGGAAAACAAGAGAAAATTAAGAAAACTAAAGATTGGTTCTTTGAAATAGCAACAAAATTGATAAATTCTTAGCTAGACTGATCAAGAAAAATCTGAAAGAGGGAATACATATGACTAGTATCAGGAATGATAAAGAAGATATCTCTAGAAATCCAAATACATTGAAAGGGTGATAAGTAACTATAATGGACAAATTTCTTGAAAAATAGAATTTACCAAACTAGACAAAAAATGAAATTAAAATCTTAATAACTCAATATCTATTAAAGTTATTAAATATACTATCAAAATCCTTCCCATAAAGAAAACCCCAGAACAGATGGTTTCGTTGTGAATTCTGTTAATTATTTAAGGAAAAACCAATGCTAGTATAGGCACAAAAATCTTTAACAAATATTAGCCAAAAAAGTCTAGTTTTATATAAAGAAGATAATCATCCTTTTCATATTATGACCAGGTAGAGTTTATCTCAGGAATGTAACACAGCTTCAACATTTAAAAATCAATCATTATAATTTACCATATTACCAGAATAAAAGAGAAAAGCCATGTAGAATTTTAACACATGCAGAAAAAGCATCTGACAACATTCAATACCAATTCATGATAAAAAAAAAAAAAAACTCTCAGCGAATTAAAAATAGAAGATTTCCTCAGTCTACAGTTAAAATCATATTAATGGTGACATATTGAATCTTTTCCCCCTAAGATCGGTAACAAGGAAAGAATGTCCACTCTCAATACTTCTACAAGACAGGAAAAATAAATAAAGGGCATAAAGATTAGAAAGAAACAAATAAGACTCCCATTATTTGCAGGTGACAAGATAGTTTTTATCGAAAAATCATCAGGAATCTAAATGGGATAATAATAGTATCTACCTCATATAGTTGTTACAAGGATCAAACGAGCTTAAAGTTGAAATGTGTTTAGAACTGTGCTTGATATACTGTAAGCATTATATAAGTATTAAGTAAAATTAAAAAAATACATCTAAATATAAAATCTGCAAGGGTTACAGATTAGCTTGTTGACAGTGAGTATAGGTTCATTAGTCAGAATAGTTAATAGAGAGCTACCTTAGCGAATAAAATTATCTTCATTCTGAGACCCAGATTATGCAAGAGTTCAGGGCAAGTAACACTGGGATGCCTAGAGAATGGCCAGTTCTCACTAACATTCCTAAACCAGAATGATGAAATGTGTTACAGTATGACACTATCTACAGAGCTATATTTTATATATGATTATGATCGAATGTCTATACAATTACATAAACAAATCCAGTTGTCGTTTTTAATGAACACGTACCTTGCTGTGAGCTATAAATATTCTCACAGCAGAATAGCCATGAAAGACATGTTAAAAAAACAACAACAGTTGGCATAATTGAATTTACAGTATAATTTCAATTTTTAAGGCAAAAAAAGACATGCATATATAATAATTGAGTTGATATGTGCATAGAAAAATTTCTGGAAATATATGAATAAAAGTGTTAATAGCAGACAGCCCTAGATAGTCACAGTGGAGAGAACTTTTTTTTTCAGTTAATATCTCTTGTATATAGTTTGAATTTTTAATATTTATTAACATTTTTACATTTTAATTGAAAAATGAAAACCCCATACTAATGTAAAAACTATATCAGCATTTAAAAATCATAATGTTTATAGTCTTTTTCTAAGTTAAATAAGATGAAATGAATTCCTCCTTTGTGTTCTTTAAACAAAGGTAGAGTTTTATTTTAGACATCAAAGGCATGTTCTGGATATTTTTGCCTCTAAGACCCTTCCCAGCACCCACACATCCTCCTACCCCAAGAGGGAGTGGGGAGAATTAAAAACCCACAGTCAGGCAAGGTTCAGTCTATCACCAGCCTTAGGCTGCTCAGAACCCAGAGCTCTGACGAGACAGAGGGCTGGATGTCCCCACCTTCCCTCTAATTCACACCTTCTGACTGCACCTTGACTCCAGGTTTCCCCAAATTCCATTCCTGGATGGATGGAGACCACCACGAGGAATATCAACCAGAGACAATTCATTACCACTAGAAGCACATAATTTTAATTAGAATGACCTTAGAAAATGTCTAATTCAGACCAACACTTTCCAGGTAAGGAAATGAAGTCTGGAGAAGTAACGTGCCCAAGGTCACAGGATTATTAAGTGACCACAGCAAGTCTCTTGAGTCTCAGAATAGCATCCTTTCCATCACGACAAAGAGAGTCTAAAAGGGCCTGCATTCTTGATGCTGGACCAGGGCTGTGCCTTCGTGAACAAAGAGATTACGTGCGGATGCAGGCTCAACCGGGCGTGGAAGGGAGCAATCTTCCTGCCTTTATCATCGAGCCCCGACCTGGAGTGCAAACATCAAAAACTCACTCTGTTGTTCATTTGCTTTCATTACTAGTGTTCCACAAGATGCATACACACTTTCTCTACAAATAATCCATTAGTATAGAACAGAGAATGTTTCCTATTTGAGATATGCCTTCTGGCCACATCATTCAGAGATGCTTTTAGTATATAACTAAAACTAATGAAGGGCTCTTGGTAGAATGTTTTCCACATTTTGATTATAGTAAAACTGGAGATATTTAAATTAATGCAATGTGTTCTATTATGCTCTTCCCTATTTTTTATAGGGAGAATATGAATCCGTTTATAAAGTTGAAGAGGTAAACCAATGATTAGGCTCTGCAATGACTTAAAATCAATAAATCGAACACTGATTCAATCAAGTTGTCCTGCAAACTTGACCAGAACCACAAAGAAATCATTCATTCCTCTCTGCTTAAAACAGAGAAGCTCCCAAAGAACAATCAAGATAGCACTCCTCAAGATTCTAAGCTCAAATCCATATGTAAAACCTATAACTGATACACAAATAAGTAATCATTCTTACCTATTTATCAATATAAGTTCTCTAAAGCACTCTCCTATAGGTGATTATTTAGTAACACTAATTAATGATTATAATACACTCAGAATAATAAAATCATTGCCTTTATTCAACATCACACTTTCCACTAATAACAGACAAGCCTTCCAATAAATTATTGTTAAGTTCCTCACATAACATTAGAAATGTGATCTCGTCACATATACCCTCAAGGAGTACATCTTGGGGTTAAGGAGAGGCGTACCTACATTCATGATAAGAAACTAAAGGGGGCACATAAGTGGCAGGCCCTGGCTAGATATGAACGCTGCTCACATTTATTACATGTCTCCCTCCCGAATACTTCATTATTAATGAATTTCCAATACTGAGGGTTTTTAAAAACTTTGATCTTTTGTGAAAACTCAGTAGGATGATTAAAACCTTCCAGCTGAACAAACAGATTAGGGCGGAGAGACCATCTCCTTAGCATTTGCCACACCAAGTATCATCTGCCCTGACTCCACCCCAGTGTTTCATTAAAGTGGTGTCGTTCAAAATATGCAAATGACAGTAATAATTTGAACAAACAAATGAATTAGGTGAGCCTTTATAGGCAATTTACTCAAGGTAATTAAGAATGCTAAGTCAAACAAATTATTACTTTAAATAGCAAGTAAGCTTTAATTAAACTTGATTTCCACACTAAAAATGAAACTACTAATTCAACAGAGGAGATCCAGCGTGAATTAAAAGGCAGTGTCAAGAAGGAGAAAAAAGAATATACACTCTGACTTTTGATTCACAAGATTAGGACCAGGAGTCACTGTACTTTCATTGGACCTTGGCTCACAGAGAAGCACCTCTGTGTATGAATTTGGAATTGATAGAATGTATTTGGGGTGCCTCAAGCATGAGCACATTTTAAATGATAAAGATGCTAAGGGAAAATAGAATCAACCCAAACCCAAGATAATTTCTCTTCAACTCGCATCTCAATCTTTCTCTACCATTAAGTAACAAAGGGGCAAAAGAAAGAAACGGAAACCAGCAAGCTGATGCCCACCCAGGGACTAAGAGTCCTTCTTCAGGGGATAGGAGGGGGACATGGTGATTCATAGTAGACCCTCCACAGGAGAAGACTGCCAATTACCTATGACCTACATGTGTATGATAGATCAAACCAATGGGCCCCAATCAATGACCATAAAAATAAAGGTGCCCATGGAAGGAGAAAAATCTCCAGAGTTGTCCTGAGATGGACAAGGCTAAAACATGGTCTTATTAAAATAGGTCACACATATATATTTTGTCCTACAGAATAACATAATCTTAAAAATAATTACAGTCTATTTTGAAAGTTTCAAGTAATCTCTGAGTCTGGACATGTCCATGTCCCTTCCTTTTTAAAATTTTGGTCCCAGTCATTTTAATGGGACTCTGATTAGACCCCAGCCACTAGCACTGGAAAGCAGTAAAGCCCTCAGAACCACCTGTTTTCTTCTCCACATGAAGCGCCTTTCCTGTTTTAGCCTCCTGGGTCTTCTGTTTTCCACCTTCAGCCCAGTGTCCCACAGAAATACCCACGATACGCCCTGTCCCGTCGGCTCTGGGCTTTCTGGTCAGGCAGAATGACCGAGGGCAAGAGTCAAGGAGGACGCTAAGAACAGAGCCGGGTGGTGGCAGAATGCAGGAGGGAGGGGCCTAGAAACAGGCTGGAGAAGCCATTCTGTCACTACCTCTGGCATCTGGGCCTGTCACCCTGCCACGCAAGACCATTTCCATATTGTTTCTCTAAATAGTTTGTCCTCAGAGTGACCTTAGGGACACCATGCAAATACTAATGACAGTGGTAAGAAGTCTGTGTCAAGCCTGTGTTCCAAGGAGCAGAGAGAACTTCAGATGACTGTATTTTTTCATCTGTCCTTATGCCTTCCTTCTGGAGAGACAACCATGCAACTGCTGGCTGTAACTACAGACAGAAGAACAAGTGTGTCTAGAACTCAAGAGACCGGAAGAGGCCAGGACGTCCCTAATTCTTCCATTTGCTCTTGACCTCTGCCAGAGTGGGACTCATTCATCCATTCATCAAATGACCAAGGGGCATGTTCAACATGCCTTACCCTGTACTAAACGCAGGGCATAGAAATAGACACCATTCTGTCCTCAAGTTGCTTATATTCCAGAGACAGGAGAGATGTGCAAACAAGCAATTACAAAAAAACAATGTGTGGGAAACAAACATAGAGCATGTGTGGAGTGAGAAGGGGGAGGGAACAGAGAAAGCTGCCTGTGATTGAATATCAGTCCCATTAGAATGTGTCTACTCTTTTGACCCACCGGAAGGGGGGCTGTGCACAGTGTGAAAAGAGCATTTTCTCTGGCATTAGTGCAGAAATTCCAAGAGTGCTGGACCATATCCCCTGTGTCTAGCACAGAGCTTAGTGTGCCATGAGGGCCCAACAAATATTTGCTGAATAAATGAATGACCTAAGAATTCGGGTCTGCCTCTGAGACTTTATTTGGGCAGAATCTTAGAGCGTGAGGATCTTAGAAGTCACCCAACAATCCAACCCTCTAGAATTTACAAAGAAACTTCTAAAATGTTTGCACAGAGTAACAGCATTGCGCAGAGGAAGTGTGCTGGGTCTGCAAAATGTTTGCAGGCGAATGCATAGATAAAATGTGGTATATCCAGTCAGTGGAGTCCTACTTGGCAATTAAAACTAAAAACAAATACCAACTGACATATACTGCACTGTGGAAGAATTTCAAAAACATGCTCAGTGAAAGGAGCCAGACACAGGGACCATATATCATATGATTGCATTGATAGTAATGTTCAGAAAAGGCAAATTAATAGAGACAGAAAGCAAACCAGTGGCTGCCTGGGTCTGGGGGTAGAATGGGATGAACTGTACACAGGCATGAGGGATCTTATTGGGAGGATGAAACTCCTCAAACTGAGCTGTGGTAATAGTTGCACCACCTTATAAAGATACTCGCTGAGTTGCACACTTGAAATGGGTAAATTTTATAACACATAAAATACACACCAATAAAGTTGTTTAAAAGTTTTGCAAAAGGAGTCACAGTTACAGGCCTGCCTTCATGCTGCTATACGGAGGGCTGCTATGTTGTAGAAAAAAACAAAGGCAGGAGCCCATATTCGAAAAGACACCCTCCCCCCACGTCCTAATTCTCAACCTCAGTGCCTTCTATTCCCCCTCCCATAAAGTTTGCTTGTGGACAGAGAGCAGATTACTGGTTGCCAGGGCTGAGGGGGAATGCAAGTGACTGCTCAGTGGGTATGTGGTTTCATTATCTGGTGATGAAAAAATTCTGGAACTAGATAGTGGTAATGATGGCAAAACATTATGAATGTACTTAATGCCACTGAATTATACACTTAAAATGGTTTAAATGGTATATTTCATGTTATGTGTATTTTACCACAATGTTTTTAAGTCTACTTAAAGGCTACCTGCTGTCCCCAGCCATCTCATGTCAGGATGTCTTGGTCTAGGCAACAACATAGCTCGAAGCAATCTGTGGGCTATGCTCTATCACCTTCCCCCGATTGCCAAACATTAGATATCCTTTTTTTTTTTTTTTTTAAATCTGGGCTTGGTTTGCATTTTAATCCTGCCCACTTGAAACTGGCTGGCATCCTTCAAAACAACACACGCTGGGACATTCCCTGAGCTGTCAGGCCATCTCATTAAGTGTTGCTACTGTGGCTTTCTGGCTCCCTGACAGTGTAGGAGGCAGCGACTTCTCCTGTCATGTATTTAGCCATGGCACATTATGAAACACTTGCTGCTCAGTCAGAAATACTTTCGGCCAACAAAGCGTTGGGACTCCCTCTTTCCATGTAATCCAAAGCAGCTCCAGCCTGGCCTGGAGTCACTTCCACGTGATCCCTATTGCAAACGTCCAAGGTTGCCACTATCAGTGATGATTCCCGGAGTACTTGTTGTCAGCAACATCATTTGCATCAGTGTTCCTGTCACACAATGTTTAAGATGGGTTAAAATATTCTTTCCTGCCTCCCCAAAAGAAGACAAGTTGCTAAAGAATTTAGTATGTTGCCGAAGGATGTCCATCTCTTTAGGGCTAGAACCTGTGTCTGAACATGCTCCGTGTTTACATACGTGATGGATGTGACACATGGAAAGTAAGGATGATCGCCTATAAAATAGCTTCTACTTCAAAGAGGACATTAAACTGACTGACACTTGCATGTTGAGACTGCTTAAAATATGACTGATATTGACTAGACTAAAAAAAAAAAAACCCTCAGGTTTCCATTTGTGAACTAAAATTTGGAGAGCAAGTACCAAATGCCAAATGTCTAAAAAGAACTCCTCAGAGGGAAACACTTCTCTACTGCCAGTCAAAAATCACAGGGACACACTGTGGCTGAATTTTTTAATTGTGTTTTTTAGATGCTGGACAATTTTCTGACTATTAAAGACAATCATAGCCATGGCTCACAATAAAAGTAATTGAATCTCATGCTTGAGAGCATACAGTTAATCCACTGTGGGGTGCAGGAGAGGAAGGAGGCAAAAAGTCCAGAAGACACTTTCTTTCCTGAAAAGCAGAGCCTGCCTTCACAGTAGAAAAGTCCAAGATGAAAGTGTGTCCTTATTTTCTGAGGGCCTTGCTCACCAGGGCCATGCTCCCATGTGGCACCTGAAAACCATCAATAGACATTAGACACCTAATGCTGGCCTGTGCCCCGGGTCTTGTAGACCCAGCTTAGGAAGTTGACATGAGGTTTCTAAGAGAGGACAGGGTGAGGCCAGAGCCATTCTGCCCTTAGGAGACTGTGCCCACTCCAAGTCTCCCAGGGAACTGGACACAGACAGAGCACACAGCGTTACCCGGCGGTGTGTACTGACCAATCATAAAATACAGCCTAATGTGGGGTATGTACAAAAGAGAGTTTTTGCCTTACCTATTACATCTATGCATATCAATTGCATGCAAAGAAGCTCAAAGATTAAGCTTCTTCTATGTGTAAAGCAAATAACACAGATACTACACTCACCCTGCCTTGAAAGGATTTACAATTCAGTGGCAAAAATACTAGCATGTGTCAGAGACAGGCTGGCCAAGCCATCTCAGGACAGTTTTCCTGAGAAGGGCCCTAAAGAGGAAAGAGAGGGCTACCTCACTTGGTGTTTTTTCACCATATTTCTTTCCTGGAAGAGAATAATAACATTATCTTTGGTTAAAATCTATATCTAAGTGTTTACCATTGTTTATTTAATAGATATTGAGTGGCTGCAAAGTGACAGTCACTGATCATGAACTTTCCACTCAGGCCTTACACACCTGCCCCTTACTGAGTAGTGCAGCCCCAAACTGCACATAATGTTGGGAGGTATGGACAGTAAAAATATCAAAAACTAAGAGAACAGCACAGAGGACCAAAGAATAAGGGATTCACCATGAAGTGCGTGGAACAGGGGTCGAGCAGGTGATCGAGGAGAAATATGGTACTTCACTGATACCCAGGTTGATTTGCTGACCTGTCCTATTAGGTGGGCGTCCACTGCTCCTTTGTCATCCAGAATGGCATGCTCAGCTAAGAGAACAGCTTCCCTCCCTAGAGGAAAGCTTTCTTTAAAGACATGTGAGTAGCTCAGAACCTCTGAACTAGCTCTCATAGGAACAGAGACATAAACAAACAAAAAGAAAACACAGATGCTTAATGGAAAAGAAGACACAGACTGAATAATTTGGACCCAAGGATAAGCTGACCCTAATTCTCTTCATGCTGAAAGATTTCAATAGAGGAAGTGAAACACTACAAAAGCATTGAATTAGAGAAGAAACACAAGACAAAGCACTAAAGAGAAAACGGGTTTTCAGCACTTAAGGGGACAGAAAATATGACAATGATCATTTCGTCATTCCTTGGCCTATTAATGTACCCATTAATGGTAGTATTTTTAAACTTTTACATTAATCCTCAATCTTTCATATGTACAAGTTCAGACAATTTAGTTCGCGAACTTGTTGCAACGATGTTGCTAACGTTTTTTGATATCAGAGGGATTATTCATTATGAATTTGTACCAACTGGACAAACAGTTAACCAAGTTTACTATTTGGAAGTGCTGAAAAGGCTGCGTGGAAAAGTTAGATGACCTGAACTTTTTGCCAACAATTCATGGCTCTTGCATCATGACAATGCTCCAGCTCACACGGCACTGTCTGTGAGGGAGTTTTTAGCCAGTAAACAAATAACTGTGTTGGAACACCCTCCCCACTCACCTGATCTGGCCCCCAATGACTTCTTTCTTTACCCGAAGATAATGGGAATATTGAAAGGAAGAGATTTTAATGACATTCAGGACATTAAGGGTAATACCAGGACAGCTCTGAAGGCCATTCCAGAAAGAGTTCCAAAATCGCTTTGAAGGGTGGACTAGGCACTGGCATCAGTGCATAGCTTCCCAAGGGGAGTCCTTCAAAGGTGACCATAGTGATATTTAGCAACGAGGTAAGTAGCACTTTTTCTAGGATGAGTTTGCAAACTTAATTGTTTCATCTCACATATGACTTATCTCTTGAATTATATAGTCACCTCCTTGAGCCCAAGGCCCACATATTATATTTTTTTGGATGTCATTTGAATGATGATGTACCCCACTAAATATTCAATAAATATTATATGAATGAAAAATCAAAGTTTCTCCTTAAAGCCTAATGACCTGGTAAAGCTAATGACCTCGCTTTATAAGGAAGCTGAAAAATTTCTTCTAATTCACCATAATTAACATCCACAGTGTATTTCTTTCATTAAAAGTAAGAGTGTAAATGGAGAGCCTCAGTTTGTTGCTAATAATTTGGGTGTGGGGGCATGGAGACCTATATAAGGAGGTGTCCAGTCTCTCCTTGGTATATAGAGAGCGGGGAAGGGTTAGGAGGCAAAATTATTTATTACCCACATTTGGAAATTGTGGCTAAATTAATCTGTAGTTCTTAAGAAAAAATAAATGCACTAAAGAAAAACATATGATACACGTAAATGGGGTTTGGTTTTCTCCTAAATACGTTTCATGAAATTCTTCCTCCTGACCTCTCCCTGATGGCATAGCTGATACATTGTGAATGTGTCATGCCATTCTCGACTTGAGATAAATGTGCACATGTGCAAACAGAATGCCCACAGCAGCAGACGTGCCGGGGTGCACGATTATCTTCAAATTACATAGTTTTCTAGAATCACCTCCAGACCAAGAGAGATCCCACAATAAATAACACATCTAGGTGGTAAAAAGAGCTAAACATGGAACTCCTCACCAGCATGCTAAGAAAGATCTCTAGTTTATTTAAAATATTCACTTTCTACCATGCATGAGATTTCCTTAGACAAAGCTACCTCGGGATTCTTCTTTCCTATTGGTCATAAGTCAAATATCCAAGAGCTGACTCATATATTATCTTACTTCATTTTTCCTAAGTCATTGACTTTAGAATGAAAACAAATTGCAGGGAAGACAAAGGTGGGAAATGGTAGATTATCTTTCACCTTGATTTCCCAGTGCACTTAGATGTCGGATTATTTGATCATCTTGGTATAAGGGGCCATTACCACGCCTTTGATCTCCCTGTGAAGTATGCTGAGACTAATTTTGGGGAAGACATTTTTTAGGATGTTCTTTCAGGTCATCATACATACAGAGATCTAAATACATCTCATCTCTCGGGAAACCAGAGGAAGGCCCTCCAACAGGTCACCTCTTATAAGAAATTATATGTAATAGCATGAGGGGCTAAAATAAGAACAGCAGCTTTCTTATGTAAGAGGCTATTCTTTTCTTAAGTATCTCTTGATTTTCACCTCAGAGTGTCATAAGAAGCATGACTAATGCAGCCGGTACTCCATGTCTGTTGAATTTAACTCAGTGTCATAGATTCCAATTTCTTCATAAGTGTTAGTGAGAATGGAGCACTGCTCCCTATCGAAGCTATTGCACTCCAAGTGACTATAATAATTTTTCTCACATACATTCCGTTAGGGAGGCTGAAACTGGTTTTTTTGCTGTTGGTTTATTTGTCTATATATCACACTGTATGATCAAACCAACGTTTATTTGGTTGGTTGGCTGGTTTATGCTGACATTGCTTGATCACACAGTGTGATATATAGATGATGTATTACAGACTTGTACACTTAACACCTATGTAATTTTAGTAACCATTGTCACCCCCAATAAATTTTAATTAAAAAAAATAAAGAGAGAGAGAAAGAAATAATATGGTACAAATCATGATGTTTGAAGTCAGGCAAGTCTAATTTCGATCCTAACTACTTCACTTTTCTAGCCATCCAACCTTGGGCAAGTTCCTTAGTCTCTCCAGGTCTCAGTGTTCTTACCTATTAAATGGGATAATAGTCCCTATTAGTCCGGGTTGTTAGTAAGATTAAATAAGACAATGTACATACAGTGCCTACTTAACATAATGACAAGCCCCACAGTAAGCATTAGGCATATAGCTAATTTTATGTTTATTATTATTACCTCATAGAGTCATAGTAACAAACAAAATAGCAAAAATAAGTACTTAACATGGCTCTTGATATATAATAAATACTAATAATGCTCATGTTCTATAAGTACACAATATAACACCCAATGTGAGCCATCTCCCCTACACACCCCAAGGAGATTTCTTGAAGGATGTTTTCCCTGTCACATGTTTCCATGTGCCATACATAGGCCTATCTCAGGCATATATCTGAATCTCTCACTCAGAATTAACTCTAAAAATGCTTCCCAGTTTCCAGAAATCACAAGAAATAGAAATATGCATCAGAATGTTCTGATTTGCAATGAGAAAGCTGGTAAACATTACTACTTTGATGTGGCACTTTTGGATGTTGAAAGCACTAAAGCATGAGCATCCAAAAGGCTGCTCGTAGCCATGAGCTATTTCCAGCCCTTCTTGCATTTTCTGGCTTTACCTGGCTAGGAGGATATGCACAGAATGCAGATTTGTCATCCATGCCACTCAAATAATTATGGCCTGACTAATCTCCTGTGTCATATCCTCAAGTCTCTTCACATGACTCACCATTCAGCTGGAAAGCAGGAAGTGCTCCATTTGAGGGAGGAAGTCAAAAGGACACCACACCTCGGGACAATACCGTTCTTACCCAAGCAGTGTTATTATTCTCATCTACCTGGCAACACCCAAACAGAGTATGTTTAATCACACCCTCAGAAAGGAAGGTCGGGGCTGTGAGTTTACACTAGTGTTTCACATCTGAGACTGCATGGGATAAAGAGCTAAAACCAAGACCCTGTTCCACCAATTCCATACCCAATTGACCAAACCTCTAACCTCAAAGCACAGAGACCTAAGCCCCTTCAGTTTATTCTGGCATCTCTCTTGGAAATGATATTCACTGACATAGAACCACATGTAGGTCAACAGAAGTGGGTGTGTTTTACACATAGTTATGTAGGCATACACGTCCATACAAGCGAAGTTTGGGGCACCCAAGGGATGCTACTGTGAAACTCTTTGTTGCCAAGATTCTTTGCTATTTATCAACCTGCATTTTTTCAAAATAAGCCTGAGTCTACACCAAGATGTGACATCTTTTATTGCACAGAGGGTATATTTCCATTACAATGGGTCAAGAATTACCTCACCTCCCACTTATATTCAGAATGTCTGAAGTTGCCAGAAATATCACCCTAACTCAAGGTCAGGGAGAGTTTGGAAAAGTGATGCTCAATGTCATCCTCTCCAGCCCTAAACTCACACTCCAATCTGAAAATGAAAATTGTATAGGAATGAAAACTGGGTAGCCTTAGCTCTTTCATTACCCCAATCTTCCACTGCCACTGAGAATTTGACTTCTGAATTAGAAATGGATAATGAAGAGATTTTATTATTATACAATTATATGGAGGTTTTTTAGTAATTTATAATTGTATATTTATTTATGTATCAATAAGGGTAAGAGATAAATTTATCATAAATATTGAGAATGTATTCTAATGATTTATATTTATAATACATGTTTACGTTAATATCAAGTTTTATATATATATATATATATATATATATATATATATATCCATCTAAAATGGTTATCATTTAATGAAATTCTTTCCCTCAATGTTCACCTATGTGCTAGACATTTGGATACTCTACAACCACACAAGCTATAGTTTATCTTATTTTACAGGTGAAAAGAGTGGGGTACAAACCTCTGGTCCAATGTAACACAGCAAGGAAGCAGTAAAATCTCATTTTGACTCAAGCCTGTCTGTCACCCAGGCCGTATACTTTCCATTCTAGAAACTGTCCCCTCTATTTATTAATGAACTTGCAAATTATAGGATATGTTTTCAGCTTGATGAACAATTTAGAAATAATGTTTTATAAAGATTTAAATCCCTTCAGCAATATACTCTTAATCCAGAGGCCTCTTGTGCAGATCTCCTAATCAATCTGAACACAATTAAGAGCTGCAAATAAGTCATCTAAGCCACCATTATAAATGTGACATTTATTTCACACACCACACCTGGTAGATGACACTGCCACAGAAGTGCACAACTCACTTCTTCAGGGACACCATGTTAAAAAGGGTATCCATATTGTTTCCCAAGCTTTAACAGAGAAAAAGCACGAGAGGGAGGCCAAAAAAAAAAAAAGTTTCTGGAGAAAGAATATTGACTTCAGTGAAAAGTCAGAACTGGTAATTAGGAGCAAGAGGGAAAACAGAAAAGCTACAGAATTCTGTAACATATTGGTGCCATTTAGTATGAGGGCAAAAAACTACTCAGCTCTGCAGCCTCCAAGGGCATCAGCTAACTGAAGCACAGAATAAAATCATAAACACATAAGGATACACAGTCGTCATGTTAGAGGAAAACAAAATTTAATATTCTACCTAAGAAAAAGCAGGTGAACATAAAATAATTTCTAAAAATTTCTTCCAAAAATATTTTGATGTTTAAAGGAAGAATATTTCCCTTTATTGAAAACCAAATCTTTTGAAGAGCTTCTCATTTCTCATAGAGGTTAAAAGCTGTTTGTTTGGTGTTTTATTTTTTACAAATAAACACCTATTTAGAAGGGGAATGTTGTATATTTAAAGAAGTGTAAAGAGTTTTCTGGAAGAGGATCTCACTAATTCTGTTTTGTTGTTTACCAGCACCTTTCACCACTATTTTAGCATTAGTCTCCAAATTGTTTTAAATTAAGAGTAGTTCTCGTCCTCTATCTTCATATACCGTGTTTCCCTGAAAATAAGACCAGATCTTACATTAATTTTTTGCTCCAAAAGACGCATGAGGGCTTATGTTCAGGGGATGTCATCCTGAAAAATCATGCTAGGGCTTATTTTCCGGTGAGGTCTTATTTTCGGGGACACATGGTATACACTCAGTCTTAGACATTCCTTTCGATCTCCTTCCATTGAAGTTTTGGAAGCTGCTTCTGCTTTGTTCCACACATGGTTATATCCTGATTTCCAAAACCACTGAAAGGCAATGCATTGAACACCTGGGAATGATTAGATCCAGACACAAAAGTGGAATTACTGCATCTCTGCATCCAGGATTCTTTAGCTTCAACTCTGCAAGGCGGTCTCACTACAAGTATCTTATCTCTAAAGAGAATGAGGGACCAAGTACTGAATGGGTAACCATTGATCTGGCCAAGAAAAACAGCATGTGCTATATTTTAAAATGCATTCTCCCTTTTAGTTTCCCCCAAATAGATAAGGATGAATTATTGCTGGGAACTGTATTTTGTAACCAATAGATCCAGAAACTCACTAACTTGGGACTAGCCTCCTGAAGTAGCATCTCTCCAGTAGCAAAAGGATAAAAACAACATTAAATGGATAAATTAAAATAATTACTAGGAGAAATAGTAGACAACAAAATGTCTTTAAAAAGTTTTGCTTTATAGTAATATTCGTATGTCTTTATGGATTTGTAACTGGGGCATAGTTCAAGGGAAAGAGATTAGAGAAAAAAAGTTAATGAATAAAATGTCTTGAAAAGTAAACCATAAGGCAAGTCAGGAAATGTTTCTCCAGTCCTAAGTGCCTGATCACAAAATACATCTCAGAAAAAAGCTTGGATAAGATGTTTTTACTACATATGGCAAAACTTGAATGTTTCTCTAATTTACAAAAAGCTCTTAAAATTTTATAAATGGTAGACTCAACCTAATAGACCACTGAACAAAGGATATGAACCAGCCATTCAAAGGTGAAAAAAAAGAAATAAATAATACAGCTGCCAAGAAATATTCTAAAAGATGTTTAACCTCACTCATGATTATGGAAACAAAATAACAATAAAATGCTTTTCTTTCTGGCAAAATTTTCAAAGTTTGAAATTACCCACTGTTAAAGAAATGCCAAAACAAGTACACTCATACACTATTGGGGCAATGCAAATAGGTACAGACTTTCTGGAGTGCAATTAGAAAATATTTATCAAATTTTAAATTTCACATAATGTCCATATAATTCCATAGGTAAGAACTCCACAAAAGTACATCAAAATAAGGGCGGCCGGTTGGCTCAGTTGGTTAGAGCACATTGCTCATAACACCAAGGTCGCCAGTTTGATTCCCACATGGGCCAGTGAGCTGCGCCCTCCACAACTAGATTGAAGATAATGACTTGACTTGGAGCTGAGCTGCACCCCCCACAACTAGATTAAAAACAATGACTTGACATGATGCTGATGGGTTCTGGGAAAACACACTGTTCCCCAATATTCCCCAATAAAATTTTTTTTTAAAAAAGTATATCAAGATATATGTATGAGTTACAAGGAAGCTCAATGATCTCAGTGAGAAGTTCAACAGAGAGAGCGGAAACATAAAAATGGAGATAGAAAATAGCGATCAAACAGTCAGAAATGAAAACAATAACTGAAATAAAGAATACATTAGAGGGAATCCACAGTAGGTTAGACGAAGCAGAGGATCAAATCAGTGATTTGGAAGATAAGGTAGCAGAAAATACCCAATCAGAACGGCAAAAAGAATTTTTTAAAAAATGAGAATAGTTTAAGGGACCTCTGGGACAACATCAAGTGTAACAACATTCACATCATAGGGTTACTAGAAAGAGAAAGGAGAAAGCAAGGAATTGAAAACCTATCTGAAGAAATAATAATAAAAACTTCCCTAATCTGGCAAAGGAAATAGATATACTATCCCAGGAACTGTAGAGAGACCCAAACAAGATGAACCCAAAGAGGCCCACACCAAGACATATCATAATTAAAATGCCAAATGTTAAAGATAAAGAGAATTTTAAAGGCAGCAAGAGAAAAGCAGTTAGTTACCTACAAGGGAGGTCCCATGAGACTGCCAGCTGATTTCTCAACAGAAACTTTGCAGGTCAGAAGGGATTGGCATGAAATATTCAAAATGACGAAAAGTAAGGACCTACAACCAAAATTACTCTACCCAGCAAAGCTATCATTTAAAATCGAAGAGATAAAAAGCTTCCCAGACAAGAAAAAGCTAAAGAAGTTCATTACCACCAAACCATTATTATAAGAAAAGTTAAATGGACTAAATAAAATGACAATAACTACATATCTATCAACAATTATTTTAAATGTAAATGGTTAAATGCTCCAATCAAAAGACATAGGGTGGCTGAATGGATAAGAAAACAAGATCCTTACTTACGCTGCCTACAAGAGACTCACCTTAGATTGAAAGACACACAGACTTAAAGTAAAGGAATGGGAAAAGTTATTTAATGAAAATGGAAATGGGCGGGGGAAGCTGGGGTAGCAATATTTATACCAGACAAAACAGACTTTAAAACAAAGGCTATGAGACAAAGAAGGACCCAGTAATCCCACTTCTGGGTGTTTATCCAAAGAAACCCAAAACACTAATATGAAAAGACATGTACATCCATATGTTCATTGCAGCATTATTTACAATAGCCAACATATGGAAGCAACCTATTTGTCTATCAATAGATGAATGGATAAAGAAGTGGTACATATATACAATGAAATATTAGTCAGGCATAAAAAAGAATGAAATCTTGCCATCTGTAACAACATGGATGGACCTCAGGGGTATTATACTAAGTGAAATAGTCAGTCAGAGAAAGACAAATACCGTATGATTTCAATTATATGTGGAATCTGAAAAACAGAATAAATGAACAAACAAAACAGAAACAAACACATAGATACAGAGAAAATTTTAATGGTTGCCAGATGGGAGGGGGGTTGGGGAGTGGGTGAAAACAGAGACGGGACTAAGAAGTACAAATTGGTAGTTACAAAATAGTCACAGGGACGTAAAGTATAGCATAAGGAATATAGTCAATAATACTGTAATAATAATGTATGGTGTCAGATGGATACTAGATTTATTGGGTGATCACTTCATAAGTTATATAAATGTCTAATCCCTATGTTGTACACCTGAAACTAATATATTGTATGTCAACTGTAATTGAAAAATTAAAAATTATTAAAGAAAAGATATGTATACAAGAAGGTCCATTGCAGCACTCTTGATAAGAACAAAAAACAATTGTCTGTCAAATAGGGAAATAGGTCAAATAAATTATTGTAACCCAGCCAATGGAAAACACTGTAGCATTGTGTAGTTAATCTGAATGGAATGAGACAGAAGGCTCTCTAAGACACTAAATGAGAAAAAAAAAACCAAGATGCGGACAACATGAATAATGTAATTTTAATTATGAAATTACATAAATGAAATGTTTTAATATATATGATTACATCATTATTGCTCATTACAAACCACCCCAAAACTCAGTGGCCTAAAACAATGATTATTTATTATTTCTCACAGTTCTATGGGTTTCCTGGTCAGTTCTCTGTTGGTAGCACCTGGGCTTACCTAGGCAGCTGCACGTCATCTGGGAGGTTGGTTGGGGCTAGATGGACTCACTTCTCTGGGGCTTCAGCTGATATGGGTGAAACGACTGGACTACATCACATGCGCTGCTGTACTCAGGGCTGGCTTCGTGAGCACGAGACCGGTGCAGTCACATAGGGCTCCACGCTCAGGAAGGCCCAGGCACTCAGTTTAATGCTCTGCTGTCATCATCTTGAAATTCTCAATTAATTTTTTATTTACTTGTGTTTTTTAAGTGAAATCCATATAGGGCATCGAGTGTGTGTGAGCAGATGAGACAGGAAAACAGGCATGTCCACCTTTCCCTGATGCCCCATTTACATACAGTGTTCACACCTCAGGAGGACGGAATTCTGGTGGACTCATGACGCATGGGAGTTCAGCATGACTCAAAGTACAAGGTAAGCACACTACATCTTCCAATGAGAAAACTCAGGGCTGGCAGCCCCAGCGACCCCATATTCTATTCTCACCAGAACACCCTGAACACAGAAAGAAAGCAATGGTATTGATGAAGGAACTTTATCATATCCTTTCTTATTCATGTTACTTCCCTGTATTAGTTAACCACTTACATTGAAAATAACAACATAAAGGAAAAAGAAGGCTAGGGCAACCCATAGTTCTTTTCCCTTCAGTCTTTCCTTACTCAGCTGTGAACCAAAGGTATACAGTGTAGGTAGACAGTGTGTGCATCAAGAACTAAAATATGGACAGTTGAATTAGTTTTGTGCACAGTTTCTACTGTTCTGTTAAGAATGAAATACATGTACACGTATGGAGCTAGGAAATACAAATTATGTCATTTCATTGATTCCACATGAGTTAAATGTTTTATTTGCATGTAAAACTAACATTGTACCATAGAAAGATAAACAGTAAATTTATGCTAATTTAATTTTTTGTACTTTCCCACTTAGAATGATATTAAATATCAAATAAGAAATGATGAGTTGAAAGAGAGAAAAGAGAAAAAAGAAAAATGCTTTACATTTTAGTACTGTTGATAACACTTTTTTTTTCCTCTGGGGAAAACAAGGGACCTCATATTTTCATTTTTCACTGGGCCCCACAAATTATGTAGTTGGCATTGTCTGTACTGTTTCAATTTATGTATAAATATATATATATATATATATATATATATATATATATATATATATGCACACACATACATACATACATATATATACATGTATGTGTGTGTGTATGTATATATATATATATATATATATATATATATATATATATATATATATGTTCTACTTTTATGTATTAGAAAGATAGGTTTCTTTTTACCCTATTCCCTCACTCTTTTATTTCACCTTTAAGTTTTATGAGCTTTATGCTATCCCTTACCTTAAATCATCATAGATCTGCTAAAAACATAACTTATGAAAAAATAATGATAAGGTCCAGGGAATTAACAGCTGAAAAAAGACAGGAACCCAAATGAAAAAACACTTTCAATAAACAAAGGCAATATTTCATATTATTATTCCTGCTCTCTTTTTCTTTTGTGGGTAAACATTCTCCCTGATTTATAGCACTAGAACCATAGTCAGCACAATGAAATTAAGCAAGAATAATATGTCAGATTAAAAAGCCCAAATCCAATTTTATGAACTCAATTCATGACAGCTGCACTGTCAACATAAATATTTATACTCTCAAGGGCCATGGATGCAAGGTCATCTACACCACAAAGGGATGTTTGCCTTGACTGGGTACGTATACATCAATTCAGGAAATGTGGAAGAATTGTAGACGTTATTTACAGGGATAACTGCTTGGAAAATTAATGCCAAAAGAATCCCCCATGTTTTATTAACTAGCATGTTATCCACATGATATCGCATAGCTACAATGACTAAATATCTCTATTCAAATTGAAGGAGTTTTATATTTACCTCTTCTACTTTTAATATTACTAATTGTGCACATTACTTTCAATTTTCAAACAAACTTATTAGTTCGTAATAACTGAAAATTAATATTAATTAATTAGAATTTTCTATTTGAACCATAGTCACATTTTGCAATAATGTTTCTTAGATTTAAAACATCAGATAATGCTAATAGGAGATTCAAGTTGCTGGAATTTAATGAACCAGTAAAGCAAGAGGAGAAAGTAAACGAAACTCTGATAGGTCTCTTGGGGTCAATTTGTGTGAAGATTGTGATTCTTTTATAAATTAAAATTTTTTTCTTCTTTTTCGAAAGATTGAGAAGAAAAGTCAATGCAAGTTCTGGAAGTCTTGCCTAATAACCAATCAAACAGAATACGTGCATAACACATTCTACAGAAGAAGCCAATAACAGTGGATTGAGGGGAGCTGGTTTTAGGGGGCAGGAGTGGGAAAAAAGCATACTTTTCATTATATATACACCCAGTTGCATTTAATTTTTTTATTTTTTTTTTACCAAATGCATGCATTACCTAGTCTCAATAAATTAAATTTCTTTAAAGTAAAAGACAAAGACAATTCTTTCTCCTCACGATGAGCCATTCTATAGCTAATTTTCAAAAGTAACATTGTCTGAAGTTGTCCAGTTAGTTTTATGGGCATAATTAAATGTGGACTTTTGGAGGGATATGGAACTGAGAATACAAAACAACCACACTCCCATGAAAACATGTTATTAAAATCCAATCATTTTTGGAACTGGGTACAATATACTAAAATGTGTCCTATTTAGAGGGGCAATGGATACATAAGTTAGAAATACCTATTTTAAAACAAGCTTTGGTAGAATCTCTTACTGCAAAGCATTTGTTTTGAGCCTGGGACTTGGATATTTTCCCTAACGCTTTCTTTTTTATTACGAAAAGGGTGCTGGATACTAACGTCAAAGCCTTAAACCCACAACGAAAATTGTTTTCTGTCTCCATTCTGACCATCACAAATTCTGTAAAGATGTGTTAAACTCAGAGTAAATGTTCAGTATTCTCCCACATGAAGGGGGAAACAGGCTATAGAATCTGGTCTGTATCTTTTTGATGCTATAGAAAATGGTCCTCAACATTTTAGGGGTAACAGACTCCTTTCAGGTGAGGAGGAAAGCTATGGGCCCTCTTTTCAGAAAAATGCACACACATATAAATATATCAGAGGTTTGCGGGTTTCTTGGTAGCTCATCCATGAACTCTCCAGACTCAGGAAACCCAGATTAGAAGCACCTGTCGTGGACCAGTCCTCTTTTCTGGCACTCTACACACAGACCTGCCAGCCTGTGCCCTGAGAATATATATAACTAAGAATAACTTACTTAGTTATTCTATTATTACAGGGCACATTATCACTTATATCATGTTATTTTTTGAATCCACTATGAGTGAAAGTAAGATAATGTCTTAACAAACTTTAAAAAATTTTAAACCACAAAATAGCCAGATTTATGGTGAAGTTAATGCATTTAGAATTTATGTACATTAAATACCATAAAAAAATGGGAAGTAAACAGACCAACATAAAAATATTTACAGAAATTATAAGAAAGGGTTAATGTCTTGATCAAATAAAGCATTCACACTAATTGATAAATACCAATGTATGTATATGAGTAATATAATCAGAAAGAGGAAATATAATCAGTAAAGAAATATGTAACAAAATCTCAATTATCCCAGCAGTAGACAAAAAAACACAATAAAAATAACAGTGCCTATTATAATGAAAAACAACCACATAATGATTATGCTGGCCAAGGCTGCATATAACGCTAATATACTCTTGATGGCTGAATAAAAGCCATTGAATATAAACGTGATCATATTTATCAAGAGTCATAAAATTTTTTATACTCTTCAAACTTGTAATTCTTTTACTGGGAATTTAACCTAGAGAAGTCATTCTCAAAGGATAGTACAGGGGCAGCTGGGGGCTCTCCACTTTCCCAGAGGGTCCATGAGTTCAAACTCTTTTTACTACAACACTCATATATTACTCTCCGTTTTCACTCTTATTCTCTCACAAGGGTACAGTGGAATTTTCCAGGAGCTACCATTGCTCTGACAGCTAAGAAAATGTGTGCTTGTAGGATGGCAGAATTGGGGGGTGGTTTTGCACCTTATTCTCACACTTTCAATAACGAGACCACATAGGTAACCTCTGAACACAAAGCCTCAAATAAACCCCACTCCATCTCTAAAGTACTAATTGCTATTGTCACTTAAATCTGGCAGAGACCCCAATTTGGGGATAGAATGTCTACATGAGAGAAGGAAAAATCACACTGGGAAATTTAATACAGACTAGTAAGGAATAGACATATTCTTCGACCAGATGCCGACTTACGTATATGCAGAAGCAGCCATTGCAAAGGGGCACAGAGGATGACCAAAGCCCTCTGCTGAAAGACAGGTTCTCAGGCCTGGCTGCCCAGTAGACCCATCTGGGATGCTTTAACAAGCTACTGATAAGACATAGCCAAAAAAAAAGTATTGCTCAGAGCAGTGTCAGAGTTTACTGCCTCTTTTCTTCTGGGAGTTTTATGCCTTCAGGGCTTACATTTAAGTCTAATCCATTTTGAGTTCATTTTTGTATATGGTGTAAGAAAGTGGTCTAGTTTCATTTTTTTGCATGTATCTGTCCAGTTTTCCCAACACCATTTATTGAAGAGACAGTCGTTACCCCATTGTATATTCTTGCCTCTTTTGTCATAGATTAATTGACCATATAGATGTGGGTTTATTTCTGGGCTCTCTATTCTATTCCACTGATCTGTGTGTTTGTTTTTTATGCCAGTACCATGCTGTTTTGATTACTATAGCCTTGTAGTATAGTTTGATATCAGGTAGCATGGCACCTCCAACTTTGTTTTTCTTTCTTGGTATTGCTTTGGCTATTCAGGGTCTTTTGTGGTTCCATATAAATTTAGGGGTGATCACTTTGTAAGGTATATAAATGCGTAATCACTATGTTGTACACTTGAAACTGATAATATATGTCAATTATAATTGGAAAATAAATTTAAAAGGAAAGAAGCAGCAGCTACTGATGCCCAGGCCTCATTCTGGTTTCATTCGTCTAGGGAAGGCCCACACATGAGAATTTTTAAAATAGCTCCCCAGGTAATTCTAATATGGAACTAGTTTTAAGAACTACAACTATAAATGATGAAAGATACCAAAAAGTTCTGGTCTTTCAAATAATATATTTTGATACAATATGAACTGTTGCCCTACACTTTATCCTTTCCATTCACATAATTTGTGGCTCTGCCTTCTTGAATCTGCAAAGCAAGGGTGGGGACACTGAATTTTTCAACTTATAAGGCATCTAAGTAATTGATCAACATTAACTTGGATCACTGCTGTCAAACAAGCAGGTCTTAAATAAAAGCATCGTTATTTTACAAATAGATGGCCCAGGAAGCTGAAGAGCTTTCCAAACAGTTATCCAGCAAAGTTGGGTTAAACCAGGAATAGATCGGAATTTCAGGCCAGACCACTGACCACATCAATAGCCTTTAGAAAGTTTGCCTCCCATTTATTGGTTTGGGCCAGACAGCGCTAAACATTGAGGTCAGTGAGATAACCCCGGCAAGACTGCAGGAATGTGGAGCTGCCGACTTTGTGACAGGATTTCCTGCTGCCTCTTCCTCGGTGTCAGACGCCCTGCCCAGTGGCTGTCCCCTAACCTCTCCGTGGCAGCCTGGAGACCTCGCAGGGGTGGAATTTGGCCCAATGAGAGCAGGAAAGTCCCATGACCACAGAGCTTCCTACACATAAAGAGCTTAACAATATCCCCAGTCCACACCACGAGTTCCTTCTGAAAGTCTCAAGTTCTTAAAATTTTCCCAACTAGAACTGCTTATGCCTGGGGGACCCATTAAACCTCAGCGCAGATTTCTCCAGATGATGACTGAACAACAAAGAAAACACAAAGCCGGGCATCTGGAAATAAGACACATGACACTGTCAGAGGGCAGGCGGACGGACGCCTAACTGAACCCACCAGGGGCGCCCCATGAGGAGAAGGCAGAATGCAGAGTGAGAAAGCCATGCCTCTTCTGTGTGGTTAGTCCCTTGGGATGAGGCTGCCTCAAACGCTGTAATTTGGTTAACTGACCCCAATCCTTCAGGGAAGCTGAAAAACAGCCTTGTTAGCCACACAAGAACTGAGAATCTCCTTGTTGTTGGATGAAATGACACCCTGGCTATCTCCCTGCTTGCCCCCATATGTCCTTCAGCACACTGATCTCTCTTACAGTGCTTTTTAGTTTGTCTTACTCGTAGATCAGGGTGATTTGTGTTTATGCTTGTCTGTCTTCTACACTAGATTTTAACACAGGAAGACAGACATGGAGCATTTTGCACCTCCACATGGTGCCAAGTATATATTTGTTGAACATGACAGAAGCTTCTTAGAGATGAAATTTTCACGGTGGCATCAATTAACACTGAGCCAAGCAGTAAGCAACTCAGTAGGTTAGCTGAGAGAGGGAAGAGGGTCAAGATAAAAGCAGGGGAGAGGATAGGGGTGAGGGGTCAACAGCATACTGGCAAATGCACAGCGACAGGAGGAATTTCAGAACCTATTAACAGCAACTCCTAAAAGACCTGAGTATCCACTGCACACTCCTGAAATGAACAGCCAGGAGCACCAGCGCGGAATGAACGACTACTGCTTACAGCACCCTGCCAACGTCAGCATCTGGGCATTGCTGGCACCTGCCAGCCAAGCCTTGATCTGTTCAGACCCCCGATCATCTTCTGAGAAATAGTGAGATCATAGCTCGCAGAGCTGGTAGGACGTCAAGTCATCAATAATGTAACAGAATTCCCACAAACACTACGGACTTCATATAGTCTGAAAGCTTCAGGCAAGATACCTACCCTGTTTCCCCGAAAATAAGACCTAGCCAGACAATCAATTCTAATGCATCTTTTGGAGCAAAAATTAATATAAGACCCAGTCATTATATTATATTATATTATATTAGAACTGGTCTTATATTATAGTAAAGTAAGACCGGGTCTTATATTAATTTTTGCTCCAAAAGACGCATTAGAGCTGATGGTCCAGCTAGGTCTTATTTTCGGGGAAACATGGTACTGGGTGCCCAGAGGGTGAAATATCACCACTCTCAATCTGTTTTCCTGCCCCAAATTCATTTTTAATATACTCTATTCAAGTATGTCACCAGATACATATATTTAATGTTAATGTGATGAATGTAACTCTGCCTAGTTATGAACAACTATCTTTGTTTACTTTCTAGAAACATATTTAAGATCATCAGGCTAAACAAACATATCCTTCACAATCAGACAAAGATGAGCTGCCACTCAGCCACACACACACCACACAGACCACAAATAAAGATGAAATCAAATAATGTCAGTGCCATGGTACATATTTAGATCTGGTAGAACATAATTAGAAAAGCCAGAGATGCCTTAGAGTATAATTCCTCAGATCAAAATGCAAACATAATATTTTCCCACTAAAGAATTAAAAAAAGATCCGTTCTGACCTTGTAGGGCATACGTCCTTCTTTTTCTGTCTCTCAGAGTTCTCAGACATCCAGTGAATATCTGTCCTTTATTTGGACAGCAAAACGCACCTTCATCGCCGATAATTCCCTGTACATATCTATTAAGAGGATCTCAGACCACAGAGAGGAAACTGGGCGGGTGGTTGTCCAGGAAAGCTCAGGCAGTCAAAGGCAATAGGAAAAGACTTCCTATATGTGTTTATATATATATATATTTTTTTCAACTTTAGTTCTCTCTTAATCACTTCACTCCCTTCCTTTCAGGATTTGAATCACTTTGTCACTCCACGGAAAAGCTTGAGGACAGAGGAGTAAGACCTGGCGCAGACATCAGGTCCAACTCATCGAAGCAGGCTTCCGCTTGGTTTAAAAGAATCAGAACTGTGAGGAGAGAGGCAAAAGAAGCAGCCAACAGGATGTGTGTGGCTGGAGTTCCTGGCATGAAGTCTTGGCTTTCATGTTTATTTTTGGATATATTTTTCTTAGCCTTTTGATGCAAATTTCTGGTCTGGGAAGGAACACTACAGTACAAGTTCCAAAGTTGCCAAAAGTAAGCACAGGCTTCTGACTTCGGAGAGAGCAGGCCACTCAACTTTTAGGCTCTCGGAAAGCCTCCCTGTGCATTCACAGGCAGGCAAGGGGACTGCCTTGCCTGTCTGAGGATGGGTCCCACTGTCCTACCAGAGGTCCCAGGACCACTAAACATGCACCTGCAGTGCCGGTCCACCCGGAAAGCCTACCAGTGATGTAAAAGTGAAACAACCTGACATTGTTTACATGCCAAATAAAGTAACAAAAGCCACCCAAAGGACCTCTGAGTATTTTATGTTCTGAAATACTATGCTTTAAGTATTTGGCTTTAATTTTTCTGACAGCCCATCTCAGAACAGACAGGAACATCAAGTCTATTCAAACAGGAGCAGATGCCTCTGAAAAGTACATTATTCTAATACGGTCTTTAAAGCATACCAGAAAAAACTAAGCTGCTGTCATTTCAATAATTCCTATTCTTATAGTGGCTGGAAAGATTATTAATGGAAAGGGGCTTTTTCTCTCCCTAAATAGTCCAAAACAGGCAGTAAACAGAAATAACTAAAAAGCTTTTCAGTGCCACAACTGCCCACAATCTGGCAGAACTGAGACAATAAAGCACTCTGAAATTTAAGGAATAGAGATAAATGTAAAAATATTTTTTCAAGAATATTCATTAATCTTAGAAATATCCCTACTTACAAATTGCTTTCTTTTCCTAAGACAGAAACATGCATTTATTTCTTATTTTTATCATTCAGCTTTATATCCCATACAGCATGAAATAGATTTTCAGTCAGTTGACAATATTTACTGAGGCCACAGACACACTTGGAGAATAAACTTACTTTATCAGTCATTAAATCCATTACAGAGAACAGATTGGTGGTTGGCAGAGGCAGAGGGTGGGGGTGGGCGACATGGGTGAAGGGCGTCAAAGGAAAAAACTTTCAGTTATAAAATAAATAAGTCCTGAGGTATAATGTACAGCATGGTGATCATAGTTAATACTGTATTGCATATTGAAAATTGCTAAGAAAGTAAATCTTAAAAGTACTCATCACAAGAAAAAAATTTGTAAAGATCTGTGGTGATGGATGTTAACTGGACTCATTGTGGTAACCATTTTACAATATATACAAATACCAAATCATTATATTGTACACCTGAAACTAATATAATGTCATATGTCAATTATTTACAGACAATAATAATTAAAAATCGTTACATCTGAGCAATGGTTCTCTGTGACAATGCACTGGTTAAAATAAAATCACAAGACTGTGCAAGTATCTTGTAAGAATTACAGCTAAAAAATCACTTTTATTGTAACACGGGTCAAACTACAAATTCAAAATATTGCTTTTAAATGAAATTGTACCATTTGCGACAACATGGATAGACTTAGAGGGTATTATGCTAAGTGAAATAAATCAGACAGAGAAAGACAAATACTATATGATCTCACTTATATATGGAAACTGAAAAACAAAATAAACAAACAAAACAGAAACAGACTCATAGATAACAGAGAACAAACTGATGGTTGCCAGATAGAAGGGGGTTTGGGAGCTGGGTGAAAAAGGAGGAGGAGTTAAGAAGTACAAATTGCTAGTTACCAAATAGTCACGGGGATGGAAAGTACAGCCTAGGGAATATAGTCAATGACACTGTAATAACTACATATGGTGCCAGGTGGGTACTAGACTTATTGGGAGGGTCACTTCTTAAATTGTATAAACGTCTAATCACTATGCCTGAAATCAATATAAAATAATACTGAATATCAACTATCATTGAACAGTAACAATAATAAAAAAAATGCAGTTAAAAATAAATAAACCTGCAAACTTCAAAAAAATAAATAAAACGTTGTTTTTATTTTTAAAGACTACAGCTTTATTGCTATCTTTAAATTTTCAAACAATTTATTCACAAATTTGTATTATTACTTTCAACATGCTCAAACATGACTCATGATAAAGGGAAGTTTTTGTCTGGAATGATGTGCATGCAATTGAAACACAGGTAGGCAGCTGGTAGACCACTGGGGCAAAGACCTCTCGGTAGCATCTTTTATGGATTTGTTTGAGAGTGCCTCTCTAATCTACTTCTCTGAACACACTGGACTCATCTCCTCATTCAATGTCGTGTATTTGGAATATTTTACATAAAGATGTCAAAGCATCTTCATACAGACACAACATTAGATAGAAAGTCAGGAAGAAAACCAAAAACCCTTGTTTATCATTCCAACCACTGGCAACCTTCTTATATTATATGTGCTGAGAAGAAATTAATGGAATTGGACAGTAAATCAGCCCTTTATTTATTCCAAGAGCCACTAACAATCATAAATACCCATAATCTTGGATCAAATATTAATAACTGGTTTAAAACTCCCAAGCCTACACTTAATTATTTTGCCATTTAACTTCCTTACTGAGGGTGTACAATGCCACTAGTGTCAAAGAGTTTAAATTATAATTGTCTCAAGAACTAAAAATGGTATTCCAGGACTTTTAAATTAATTTTCTTCTGAATGAAATCCAGAAACATAATGATCTCTCTCTCTCTCTCTCTCTCTCTCTCTCTCTCTCTCTCTCTCTCTCTCTCGATGCTATTGAAAAATGAGATGTTTCAAACCCTGAATAACATATTTTATTAAGTGCTAATATCAAAGAAGTATGAAAAGAGGGAAGTGTTATTGATCAACTCTGAGTAAATTTACCGTAATTTGCGTAAACTAGGAAAATACGACCTAACCTTGAGACGGAGCAGCAACCCAGCGCCCTCAAACCTGACTGTAAATTGGCAACTGAAACATGGAAAGGGAGGAGGAAAGAAAGTAGTTTTCATTAGGAAAGATATAGGATACAAAGAAAAGCATTAAGCTGCTACCTCAGTTATATTTTCGGGAGTATTTATTTTATTTGGTGTATTTCTAGAGACTATTGAATAATTCTTCTGGTCACATTTATGACAACAATTTTTTTAATACTTTAGGTGCTACCAATTTGACTTATAATAGATAACATAAACCAAGATGTATCTGGGATGAAACTGAATAGCATTCAAAATCTCTGGGGAGCCAGATGGCTCAGTTGGTTAGAGCATGAACTCTTAACAACAGGGTTGCCGGTTCCATTCCCACATGGGCCAGTGAGCTGAACCCTGCACAACTAGATTGAAAACAACAGTTTGAGCTTGGAGCTGAGCCTCGGGTGGGTGGCCAGTTTACTCAGTGGTTAGAGTGTGGTGCTCATAACACCAAGGTGACCAGTGAGAGTCATACACAGGCCAGTGAGCTGCGTCCCCCACAACTAGGTTGAAAACAACGATTTGACATGGAGCTGATGGGTCCTGGAAAAACACACTGTTCCCCAATAAAAATTTTTAAAAATTTTCTTTAAATCTCACATGTAGTTCTCTGAGTGTGTTATCTACCTGCAGAGAGCCAGGAAATTTACCTTAGATCAGGAAAGGAAGCAGGATTCCCTAATTTTGTGTCGCCACTAAAGTCCACGTGTAAGATTTAAAATAGACTATTTGCTTAGCCTGTCAAAGAGCTATTTTTAGACTGTGCTACCAGTTAGTGACTACTGATAATTTTCAGAGTTAGAAGAAGTAACTCAGAATCCTGGCCCTTATATTTACCCTTCAGCCCCCTGCAGTGACATCAAGGGCATAGATAAGGAGACAAAGCCAAATATAAGGGTGCTTGTCATACAGTGCACCCACCATGGCATTCCTGAAAAGGAAATAGTCAAATGAGGTGAATATAGACCCAGGCACATTCAGACCCATGACTCACGTTATCTAATTTTCACTATTCGGAACCTATGGCCTAACACTGAGCTCTCCTTCCCTTGCTGACGAGAGAGGCATCATCCAGCTTACCTTTCTGCTGCCTGCTTCCTGCCATCGCTTGGTTCAGTGAGGCTTCTACCTGAATCCTGAAGTTATGTAATCCCTCCCTTCATAATCTTTCCCTTTCGATATTTGGCTGACAGATCTAATTTAGATTTCAACTGACAGTATGAACTTGGGTTTTAATGTTGCTAACAGATATTATTTACCAGCGGAATGAATGGCTGAATTATAAACTCTATTATCTGACATAATCAATGCATAGGGGTTCTAGTTATCAGATATTTTGTTAGCAGATTAGTACTACACATGCCATCAGTGGGTCGCCCACATTCAAAGAAGAGAAATAAGATTTATTTGATGAAAATAATATATTGTACTCTGAAATAATGTTATTGACTTGCTAGTTGATTTTCTGTCTCCTCAAAGTAGAACAGATACTCCCACCCGGAGAACAGGAACTCTGGCAATCTTTTCTGTTCTAAAGGTACTATAGAATTTTACAATTTCTTAGGATTATCATGCACTGCATATGCACAAGTGTGCCTATTAATAAAGTTTTGATTAATGTAGATTACTAGATAATGGAGTTCCTTGCATTTTCATTTTAGCCAGTTAAAACATTGACTGACCACCTAATTTGAACTCTGCACTTAGTTGCATGAACAGGCAAATACAATGAAGTATCTGACTGATCTCTTACTCACAATGAGACTCCCGTCCCCCACGAATAAAAGAAGAGGTCAGACTAAACCTCTACCCATCCTTTTCAGCTCACTTAAGTCACAGGCAGGGGAGATCGGAAATCATGCTCTGAAGTCACAGATAAGGGGTTATATCCACTGAGCTGCAAAATCATGTGGCAAGGTTTGGGATACCAAGGACCACCCTCAATATCAATACCCCCATTTGATAATTTTCCTCTAAGGGATATACCTGTGGAAAATTAGACCTAAAATGTACTCAGATACAATCTGACCAGGGGATCAAATTTAGCGTCACTAATAATGAGGCAACCAGACATTACGAGCCTCCTGAGGTACTAGGTGTCACCTTTGGTGTTTTCGTGCCAAAAATGTTTGGCTTGATTTAATCAAGTCTTTAGCCCTAATTTCCATTCATAGGAAACTTGGGGCTAGGGGTACATAAGAGACACCAGGAAAAACAACCAGACAAATCTTGAATTTGGGAGAAACTGACCTGGCCTTTTCAACAAGTCAGTGCCATGGAGAGAAAAAGAGAAGGGCAGGGAGAGGAGGAAAGGAGGGTAGAAAAGAGGGAGAGAGGCAGAGAGACTGACAGATGTAACATTCAAATGTAATACATGGTTCTTTGAGACTGATTTGAAACAACAACAACAACAACAAAACAGCTATAAAAGATACTTAGGGAATTGGGGAAATTTAAACCATAGACTGGGTATCATATGATATTAGGATATTATCGTTAGTTTTGTAGATGAAATAATGGTATTATAGGTAGATAGCAGAATAGTCTAATTTTTCAGAGCTATATATCGAATATTTAGAATGAAATATCATGATGTCTGTCATTTACATTAAAGTGGTTTCAAAAAATAAAAAATAATAAAACAAAAACAAAAACAAAGAAGCAGCAAATATGCCTGTATATTAACAACTGCTAAACTAAGTACAGGGGTATGGGTATTCATTGTATTATTTTGATTTTCAGTATGATTGAAATTTTTTTATAATAATTTTTTAAATGATTCACAGGTAGCAACTTCTCAGGAACTTCCTTCATAGCACTGAGAACACCTAATTAAAATAAGTTTTTAATATGTCCACAAATCATCCTCTATCAGCAACTTGAATCAGTCATCACAGACAAAAGCAGCTATAATGACACACACCACAGGTAGGAATCTTTTTTTGTTCTTAAACTAGATTTCTAAATTTCCTTTTCAGAAAAGACTTTTTCCATTTACCTTTTAAAATGAAAGATCCAAAAAACGGCTTATTTGCCTCAAGCTTGGTTCCTTTTAATTGACAGAAACCTCTCCATACACACCTCATGCAAACCTACTTTAGCTTTGCCTTCCTAAAAGTAGCTTTTGTCTCTGAACTTTACAGAGCAGTTGGAGCTCTTTAATATTTTCTAAGAGAAACATTTCAAACAAGTAACCCCGCAATTTATTCACCACTGCCAAGAATAAAAGTAACAGGTTTCACCACCAGGGCCCTCCAAGGACTTTTAAGGCAAAGCATCACTCATTCACCGGCAGGTTTGCTCCCTTAATGCATCTGTCATTTGTTTGGCTCTGGAGGAAACTATTTGATTACACAAAATTCTTTTTAGATCAAGTTTAAAATCTTAGCCACACTGGGACAAGTGGCGAAGACTGCCAGCTCGATGGGTTAACACTTGGACATACTGAGCCACAGACAAAGATAAGGAACAACCACAGGTTAAAATCAGAAGCTTGAAGAACTGAAAAGGAATGCACGTGAAAGATGCAAGGCTTAGCTGGGCCTTTCCAAGTGCTCCATTTGCCATTACTGCATGTAAGATGATTTATTCTCCGTACTTCTTGTAAATGAGTGCAGTACTCTAAGGGGCGCTGGTAAGCAGCGGTAAATGCAAAAGCCACCAGGACCAGTTGCATCCATCCACTGCTGTGCACCTATGCATTTTGAACTTGGCAAGTAACCAGACATCTTGATGTCCCTCATTTCCCATACTTTATTATAGGGTACATCATTTTTAAAAGCATTTAAATGAAGCAAATGTTAACCCCATTCCGTCCACTTTACCAGGGAACAAGGCAATGATGATTTTTCAAATGCAAAAGAAAATGTCAAAGTTTTTTGTTCCCCGGTTAAGAATACATATGTGCAATAGGAGGGAAGAAATACGTAAAAACACTCTATGGTCATTCAAGAAATAATTATAAGGTACGTCAAACCACAGAAAACGGAGCAAGCACTAATTTTTTTTTTTTTTTTTAAAGATGTCTTGTGTCAAAATGGCTTTTTCACTCACTCATTTCAAAAACAAGTTTTGAAAATTAAATTTCATCCACTGGCTCAGAACAGAGCACATTAAGGCCTGACTGTAATGCCATTATCCATGTGGCAGCTCCTTTTCTTTTCTGCAACCACATTAATTGACAAAGAAGCCTTGGGGCTCACCTCCCACAGAGTCTTGAAGTCCTTCTGCTCGATGCGAAGCAGTTCACTGCTCTCCCTGGTAACGATGGTCGCATGGCGGGGTGTGTTGTCCAGAATGGACTCTCCAAAGGCTGTTCCAATTCCCAGAGTGCAGATGGTCACTGCATCCTGAGAATCCCAAAAACCGGCCATTAGAAAATTAAGCATTGAACGGGTGAATGAGTTGTCTTTTCTTTGAATTGAAGTATAATTTGTACACAATAAAACACTCGATTTAATTGCACAGTTTGACAAGTTTTGACAAACACATACACCCCTGCCATCACTACCCAAATCAAGACAGAACATTTCTACCACACCTGAAAGTTCTCTCTTGCCTCTTTCCATCAAGACCCTCCTTTCAGAGGTAATCGATTTATTTCTATCACCATAAAGGAGTTTTGCCAGTTTCACCACCTCATGTGGAAGGAATCTGACAATATGCCCTCTTTGGTGCCTGGCTTCTTTTGCTCAACATGATGTCTACAAGACTTATCCAAGTTGTTCATGGATCAGTCGGGTTTTTTTCCCTTTTACTGACGATAGTCCATTGCGTGGCTATGCCACAATTTGCTTGTCCATTCTCCTATTGCTGAACATTTGGGTAGTTTCTAGTTTGGGGACTTTATGAATAAAGCTACTAGTAATCTCATGCAAGTCTTTTTGTGGACAGGGTTATCTTTTTATAGGACTGCTATCAGCTTTAAGAAAAAAAGGGGGAATCTTTTTAAAAACGTACTGAGATTTTTAGTGAGGAGGTGCAGTTACAATATTTCAATAGAAAATGGGAATAGGGATGCTGTTATTTCAGTCTGTCATGAAGAGATGAGGAAACTGAAGGTCAGAGTGGTTGATTCACACAGCCCTAGTTCACATAGATAACAAGTAATGCAGTCAGATTCCAAGCACAGCTCTCTGACTATAGTCTGAGCTTTTTGCACCATGCTGCCTCCTGCAGCCACAGCAGAGTAAAAACAGCATCTGATGAAGTGCAAGAGGGCTAGTTTATAAAATGTCATGAATCAATGATTTAAAAGTTTCTTAAGGTGTACTAAAAAAGTAATTTCCTCTCTGCATGCAACATTGGTGATAATATTTGGATTTAATCCTAACTAGTTTCAAATAATGCAAATAGCCACTCAAAATCACCTGGACATTAATTCTGCCAGGCATTATCAACTAAAAGAGATACACAAGGGCAATCCTGACTCAGAAAGCACAGTTTTCCTTTCATGCATCTAATACACAATAATAGGCAAATGTTATTAAGATCAAGTTAGTGACTCTGTAATCACATTACTAAGACAAATGCCCAGAAGAATCCAGTTCCTTGAACCATAACAAATTACTTCTGCACAGATATTACCATATAACATTTCCTTCACGAAAATGAAATCAATAATATCTCAGAAAAGAATGAAAGATTAGGGGAGCATTTAAGAACAGTCTGCTATTAATAATAAATTTTCCAGAAAGTCAGTTGCAAACAGATTCAGACAGAAACACATTCCAAGAACTGAAATATCAAAACTCAGTCACAAGTACCTCGGAATAATTTTCAAATTCTAGTAAAAACACAAGATGGATTATGATACATCACAGACTTTCACAAATGCTCTAGCATGTCAGGTTCCCTTGAGAATTCCACGAGCTTACTTCATTTGTATTTTTTATCACTGGAACCCTTCAGAAGGATCCTTTTACCTAATTTATACTTTCTAGTGTTAAATTTTATTTTAAAACTTGAGAGGGATGGATCATAAATATTACTCCTGCCACTATCCACATAGTTTAAATAACTAAAGTTACATGCAAAATATAATGCAAAAGAACAATGAAGAGCTATTATTCCTGAGCTAGTTGTAGATTTTTACGGCTTGAACAGTCTTCTGCTTTCTCATCTCCTACCCTTGATATATGTAGTTTGTCACCAAAAGGTATGCAAAGAAAGACACAGAGGCTGTGAAAGTCACATGAGCCCATCTCCTTGTTAGTGAACAGCCCTTATGATATAGACAAAAGATTAAAATTACTCTTGGATTTCCCCTGGAGAGTTTCACGTTACCCATGTCTTATCACATATAACAAAATATAGTCATGCTCGTGTTGCCAACGGCACTGC